>NW_022631001.1:28420909-28457429 GCF_010015895.1 Lontra canadensis | reverse complement strand
AAAGGCTCCCAGACTGAAGCCAAGACTCTGATTCTAGGATGTACAGTTTCAAATTAAACTTGAGAAAAATGTCTCTTTGCTGTTCATGAGAAAATTGAAGAGACACCCTCTGTTAGATTACTAGGTTGTGATTTTCAAAATTGTAAGAATATTGTTGCCAAGGAGAATGATTTTTTTTTTTTTTAGCAATTTGTATTGCTGATGGGACTTAGGGACCTAGAGAGATGACAGCAGGTCTGAATTCAGACTCATAAGCCGGTGTCAGAATTACCAAGAAGAGGAATGGCAGTCGCAGAACCACACCCAGACTTGGGCCAATCTCACAGCCACAGGGAGGACAAGATCAGGGCTGGGCACAAAAGGAAGAGCAGGGCCAGCTGCTGCTTCCACTTGTTTTTGACACAGCCATGTTCCCTAGTAATCACAAACAGACACCATGGTGCATCTGACTGCTGAGGAGAAGGCTGCTGTTTTCAGCCTTCAGGGCAAGGTGAAGGTGGATGTTGTTGGTGGTGAGGCCCTGGGCAGGTTGGTCTCCAGGTAGCAAAGCAGGCTGATGAATTGAAGCTGGGCTGGTGGAAATGGCTCAGTCCCCTGGGTTTTTGACAGGCTCTGACTCCTCTGCCCTCTGTGCTATTGTCACCCCTCAGGCTGCTGGTCGTCTACCCCTGGACTCAGAGGTTCTTTGACTCCTTTGGGGACCTGTCCTCTCCTGATGCTATTATGAGCAACCGCAAGGTGAAGGCCCATGGCAAGAAGGTAGTGAACTCCCTTATTAATGGCCTGAAGAATCTGGACAACCTCAAGGGTGCCTTTGCTAAGCTCAGTGAGCTGCACTGTGACAAGCTGCATGTGGATCCTGAGAACTTCAAGGTGAGTCTGCAGATCCTCAATGTTCTCCTTCTTCCTTTTTAAGGTCAAGCTGATGGTATTCAGAAAGAGTATGGGCGTTAGGTGCTGTTTAGAGTGGGAAGGAGGTATTCTAATAGCATTAGTATGGACTCTTCAGGACTGTGGTTTTTTTGTTTTGTTTTGTTTTGTTTTTCCTTTTACCCTGTTGCTCACAATTGTTTCCTCTTGTTCTCTGCAATATGTTTTCTTCATTGTTCTGATTAAACTTTCGAGTGTTTATTTACAAAGTGCTTTCAATCCATTCCAAATCATTTTTTCTAATACCTTTTCCATTGTCTCTTCCTTTGAAAATAAGGAGGATAAAATCTGATTGCTTCTTTGCCTAGGTGGAAAGAATAACCATAATAATTTAAGCTTGGCATTAAGGCAGAAGGAGAGAAACATTTCTAAATGTAAAATCAGGCTGATATGGTTGAAGTCACATAGAGAATAACATCCGAGACCCAACTCTCTTTCTCCTTATATTCTGGGGGCACAGCTTGGGGTTATGGATGGGGCTGGAAAATGCTGAGTCTCAGCTGAGTCTATTGGCTAACCAGGCTCATGTCTCTTGTCTCCTCCCCACAGCTCCTGGGCAACGTGCTGGTGTGTGTGCTGGCCCGCCACTTTGGCAAGGAATTCACCCCACAGGTGCAGGCTGTCTTTCAGAAGGTGCTGGCTGGTGTGGCCAATGCCCTGGCCCACAAATATCACTAAGCTCCCTTTCCTGTTTTCCAGGAATAGTCCCTTGGTCCCCAGAACCCAACACCCAAACTTGGGGAAATTGTAAAGTGCTTTGAGCACCTGGCTCTTGCCTAATAAAGAACATTTCTTTTCATTGCAATGGTTTATTTAAATTATCCCTGTGTCTCTCACTGGAATTGTTAAGGACATGGGAGGGAAAAGAGTTTAAGACATAAAGAAATGAGGGGCTAGTTGAGATCTTGGGAAAATATATCTGTATTTTGGACTCCATGAAAGGAGAGGTTGTAAATAGTCAAATATGTGGCAAAGAGACCCTGCAGACAATTTTGACTTTCCCTTAGAAAAGAATTTAGGTTGCAGCTTGATTTGGGGTCTAGATTTTTCCTATCATTTATTTAAGTCAAATCTTTATTTAGCTTTGCTTTTATATGTCCTCCTTCTCCCCAGTTGTCCAGAACCTCATAACCCTCAATCCACTAAGCTCTTCTGCCTGAAGACACCACCGTTGCTCTCTGATTTTCCTTCAAGATTTGCTGTCCCCTTACTCATCCTCCCCATCACTCTTATCTTGGTTCCTTCCATCCTCTTACAGCGGAGACCAGCATGAAGTTCTCACATAGCAGGAGAGGGAGTTTCAGAGGCTCTTCCTTAGTGCCTTTCATGGTCTGCATTGAAGTAACTGGTAATATTTTGTTCAATATATGACTAAGGCAAATGTGAAAAGGAACTTTTGGCAGCTTGATATTCACTGCTGTCTTGCAATCTCATCATGAGTTTACACCAAATGGCATCCTCTTCTTCTGAAAATGCTTTAGCATGTATAGCCAGGAAGTTATTGGAGGCCTGCTCCCACCTCCACCTCTTTTTGATACCTCTGACGTCTACTCTGTCTTTCTTGTTATTAGTACAGTGTTGCCAACAGCAACATACCCTGATTTCATTACTTCAGTCAAAGGCCATTTATGTGGATGCTAGATGCTGGACATAAAATGACCTTGAAGTGGTCTTTGTCCCCTCAAGCATTCTAGTTCTGACTATAGTTAGAAAGACCATGAAAATACTGCCACTAGTAAATAAATTAATTGATTAATTAAATTAATATAGAATCTTCACCCAAACTCAGAATGGAGATGCACACAAGGTGTCCTTATAAATACATAAATGAGAATATCCTAAGCCTTCAGGATCAGAGGGGAGCCAGAAGTGTGCCTTGGTGACAGCTTTGGTTATCCGCTGAAGGGGCCTTCACACTTGATATTGACCTGAGTGTTAGGACTTTATATGCAGAGAAACCATAGAAGAGCAAAGGTCTTGCAGATCTGGATACAATAGGATTGGTATTGATAAATGAAGACATAAAAGTAAAGTGGAAAGAAGGGTCGTGTAAGCATCTAAGAGAAAACAGGCTACACATGGCTTCTGGGAATCAGAATGATGTGGGGGAGTGGGCAGGCAGGGATAAGGATGGTCCAATAGGTTAATGAAGGGCCTGAAAATAGATGGGAAACACTAATAATATTAAATGGCCCAGATTCTATAATTTGGTGAGGATTCTATTAGAAGAGAACTCTTTTTAAGCAGAATTGTGCAAAATTATTTAAGCTAAAGATGGATTTATTATAGAAACAAACTCCATCAGATATGTAACTCCAGTTTTTACTTGTATTGCCAGATTTTGCCTCTTACCATCCAAATTCTCAAGTGTTCCCTTCCTGCTTTTGCTTCTTTTAATTATCCACAATATAAAATATGTCACATCAATATTGGGAAAGGGTCAGTAGACATTATTAATTAACAAATCAATAAGCACCCCTTTAGAGCTATTTGGTCAGAGGAATAGTGTCTCCAAGAGGTAAATGCCCACCTCTGGCAAAATTCAGTACTATCTGGCTGTTGTTCTATTTCACTACTAACATTAGCATGAGGTAGAGAAGGATGAAAGAGAGGGACAGACTACACAGCCTGTGTATGTCGTTCTTAGAGATTACTATTCTTGTTTGAAAGTCATGTAGCCTCATGGAAAACAGTCTCTCACTTTAATAGCCTTCAAACAGTACAGAACAATCTCAGGTATTCACATTCATAAAATGGGTAAGAGCCAGAGTTGTTCCCAAATTATTCTTCCTTCTGCAACTTGCTTTACAAAGTTACTGATTTCTTTTCTAGGACTGATTTTTATTTTCTGGTTGTTTGTCTCTGGGTGCTATTAAATGAATACATTTACTATGTTCTTACAACTAAAAGGAAAGGGGTTACTCAGATACACGTGAGGGGTTGACATTAGAAATGAACAAGAACTGAGATTTTTGTCACAACTAATCCAGCTGATGGGGAATTAACTGGCTGAGAACATACAAGATTTCTATCTGAAATAGATAGAAAACTTTGATAGTGGTTCAGTGGATCCAGTCAGTCTTGATGCCATAAATGATGGGGTTCATCAGTGGTAGGAAGAAGATGGACACCTTCCTGTGATGATATGGATGAAGGAGAAGGAATGCCTTGCAAACTTGTGAATAATGGGAGGGCCTAGCACAGGGATATGAAGTAACAGGGCTGTCAGAATGTGAGACACACAGTGGTGGGAGAGCTTTGAGCGGCTCCCTGTAGGAGGCAATGGCCATTGCAGATCTGAGAATCAGAATATAAGAAAGCACTATTAAAAGGAATTCTGGGCCCATGTAAAGGAAGATGACCAACAAAGCCTAGAGGCTGTTGATCCATGAGACACAGGAGGGAAGTTGGATCACATCCTGGTTCGACAGTAAGAGTGAGAAAGGATATTGTCATGGCAGTAGGAAAAACCAAAGAGATGCCAGCCATGAGGAATGTGAAGAATGCCCTAGGAATCCACCAAACACTCCAATCTTCACTACCTGGTTGTTGAGGAGCACTGAGAGATATCTCAGAAGGTTAGGGATGGCCACAAAGCAATCAGATGCCATAGCAAAAGGCATGCCTGACTCCATGAAAGCAGGATATGGACAACATGGAGGTGGAAAACACGGGCACATCAATTATACTTATAAAATTTAGCCATAGCTGTCTCAGTTGTTGGGTAATACTGTGATAAACAAAGACCCCAGTCAGTTCCTGCCAGCTTAACCAGAAAGTAGCGCATGGGCTGGCTCAAAGATGAGTCTGTGTGGACAATGCAAATGACAGTGGCTTTGCCCAGGACTGCTGCTAGGTACACCTAGCAAACAGGGATGGAGACCCAGTAGTGGGCCCTTTCAATTCTGGAAATCTTGTCAGTGGGAACTTGGGAGGTCTACCATGGAATATGAAAGATCAGACATGATGTCAGGCACCACCTGACACAGAAGAGTTATAAAGTATGACTTCCCTATTTTTATTTTTCACAAAAATTCATGTCAGGTGATAATTCACAAAGAGTGAGTTGACTCATTTAATGTCTCTTCCTAAATCCCAAAGGTTTTAGGCTAAGAGAGAAATATTGAGCACTAGAGAGTTTTTGACCCTTATTTTTAGAGACCTGAATAGTATCAAGGCAGCAATATTAACAGGAGTCAGATCCAGATGAAAGTTGGATTGTTACATGCATCTGGAATCAACAAGGTAGGGAAACATTTGTCATTTGTATGTCAAAGTTTTGAGAACTGGTAAACCAAATCAGAAGTGAAAAATAATTGAATATGTAGGGGTTTGAAAAAAATCCCATTGAAATAAAGCAAAACAGAAACAAATAGAGACATCATTAATCAATATAAAAATGCAAGTCAATTGGCAGATGGATAGTTCATCTGATGGTCTCCTTTATATTTTACTGTTGCTGAGTATTGCCATAGTAATAGAAGAAGAACATAGAATCAATGCTACTGAAATACTCAAAAAGATGTCTACACCCTCCAGAGTGCCCAGAAACATTTTCCTGTGGATTCTTGGGCCTCTCATAACTTCTCAAATTTTGAAATGACACACACCTAAAGATCTTGTTTATCTTCTTCAGACTTTGGACTTCGGATGAACTACCTATTCTCTTGAAGACTACGCAGAACCATGTATCCAGCTATAACTCAGTGTGTAAGGAGGCAAAGGAGACATCCACCAAAGGGGCTTTGGAAGCCAAGGAGTATTCTGGAAACAACAAAGAAACAAACAATCAGTCAACTGAGGTTGGTGAAAAAGCAGGGTTTGATAGGATTCTTTCCTAAGTGTTCTCAGATAAAGAATGACTACTTCTTTCTTTGCTAAAGATAATTAAAAGAATTGCTAGAAGTTTCATCTGGCCTGCTAGTAAGTTGGTATGATATTGCCCCATCTCTTCTCTATCTTCTCTTTCTTCTGTTTTTCTCATATCAGATCACCCTTGGAAAACACACAATTACATACCTAACTGTGAGTCTTTAATTGTTCCTGTATGTGCATCACAGAAGTAATTTGATGACTCACAATTCTTTTTTTGATTTAGTTTTTATTGTTATTATTATGTTCGATTGGCCAACATAAGTACATCATTAGTTTTTGATGTACTGTTCAAAGACTCATTAGCTGCATATAACACCCAGTGCTCATCACAACACATGCCCTCCTTAACACTCATCACCCGGTTACCCCGTTCCCCCACCCTCCCTCCCTTCTCCAATCCTTGGTTTATTTCCCTGAGTCCAGAGTCACTCAAGATTTGTCTTCTTCTCTGATTTCTTCCCGTTCACTTTGCCCTCCCTTCCCTTATGGTCCTCTACGTTATTCCTTATATTCCACATATGAGTGAACCATATGATAATTGTCTTTCTCTGTTTGACATTTTTTTATTTATTTTTTTTTCAGCAAGCAGTTATAGACTTCCTATCTGTTAAATATAAACCTCTGTCTTAGGTCTTAGAGGTAAAAAATAATGATATCTTTGCCCTCAGGGAAAAAAAAAAGTAGAAGTAAGAAGAGATCTCAAGTGTAAAGACATTTCATGCTCATGGATTCAAAAAACAAATATTGTTAAAATTGCAAAACTACCCAAAGCAATCTACACATTTACTGAAATCCCTAAAAAAAAAAAAAAAACAAAAACAAACAAAAACAAAACAAAACAAAAAAAAACCCAGCATTTTTTCACAGAACTAGAATAAATAATCATAAAATTTGTATGGAACCACAGAAGATCCCAAATAGCTAAAGCAATCTTGAAAAAGAAGAACAACACTAGATGTCTAACAAACTCAGATTTCAAGATATACTACAAAGCCATGGTAATCGAATCAGTATGTTACTGGCACAAAAATAAACACATAGATCAATGGAACAGAATAGAAAGCCCAGACATAAACCCATGATTATATGTTCAATTAATCTTCAACAAAGGAGATTAGAATATGCAGTGGGAAAAAGACAGTCTCTCCAATAAAAGGCGTTGGAGAAACTGGACATCCATATGCAAAAGGATGAAAAAGGATCACTTTCTTACACCATACACAAAAATAAACTCAAAGTGGATTAAGGACTTAAATGTGAGACTGGAAACCATAAAAAAAGATCACAGGCAGTAATTTCTCTAACATCAACCATAACAAAATTTTTCTAGACGTGTCTCCTCAAGCAAGGGAAATAGAAACAAAAAGAAACTATTGACTACATCAAAATAAAAAGCTTCTGCACAGCAAAGGAAACAATCAACAAAACTAAAAACAACCTATGGAATGGGAGAAGATATTTGCGAATGAGGTATCTGATAAAGGGTTTATATCGAAAATATAGATAAAACTAACACAACTCAATACCAAAAATCCCAAATAATAATAGTAATAATAAAATGGACAGAAAGCTAAACAGACATTTCTCCAAGGAAGACATACAAATGGCCAACAGACAAATGAAAAGATGTTCATCATCACTTATCATCAGGGAAATACAAATCAAATCCAGAGTGAAATATCACCTCACCAGTCAGAATGGCTAACACTGAAAGCAAAAGAAACAAATATTAAAGAGGCTGTGGAGAAATAGGAACCATCATGCACTGTTGGTGGGAATGCAGACTGGCACAGCCACTGTGGAAAACAGTTGGAGATTCGATCAAAAAATTAAAAATAGGAATGCCATATGATCCAATAATTCCACAACTTGTTATTTACCCAATGAATTTGAAAACACTAATTCAAAAAGATACAGGTACCTCTATGTTTAACACAGCATTATTTACAATAGTCAAGCTATGGAAGTAACCCAAGTATCCATAAATAGATAAATGGATTAAGAATATGTGAGATATCTCACATATTCTTTTATATATATATATATATATATAATGCATATGATATATATACACACATATACATACATATAGTGGAATATTACTAAGCCATAAAGAAGAATGAAATCTTGGAGCACCTGGGTGGCTCAGTTGGGTATGCATCTCCTTCTAGCTCAGATCATGATCTTAAGGTCCTGGGATCAAGCTCCACATTGTGTTCCCTGCTCAGCATGGAGCCTGCTTCTCTCTCTCCCTCTGTCCCCCCAGTAGTGCTTGCTCACTCTCTCCAGTTCTTCCTCTCAAATAAATAAATAAATAAATAAATAAAACCTTTAAAAAAAAAAGAATGGAATCTTACTATTTGCAAAATCTATGATGAATCCAGAGGGTATAATGTTAAAAGAAATAAGTCAGTCAGTGAAAGAAAAATACTATATGGTTTCACTCACGTGTGAAATTTAAGATACAAAACAAACAAAGAAGAAAATATAAACAAAAATGAAAAAGAAACCAGATTGTTAATTATAGAGAACAAACTGGTGGTTACATGAAGGTAAGTTAGTGGGCGGGTTATGATGATCATGGTAATATACATTACCATTAATAAATCTTAATTTTAGATCTAACTATAAATCTGTATAATACCTATATATAAAATCTGTATAATACTGGTTTTGTAGGTCTCTTTTGAAGGTCTTGCTGATTTAATATGGAAGTATATATATATTTTTTATTGCTGACCAAGCTGTTCTTCTCCACAAGTGAAGATGAGAGAACAAGAGCAGTAAGGAAGAGAGAGATTCTGGTGGCCACACTGAAGGCATCCAAATGCCCTAGAGAATAGCAGGAGCCTAGCAGTGTGTATTCCAGTCCTGCATTTCCTAGAACCCTGCAAGTTTCTTCATCTTGAAAAGGAGGGGGCTGAATTAGATCCTCTTGGTCTATCCTGTAATTTCCAGGGCACAGTTTAAAATATGTGTAACACTTCAAGTATTTATCCTTGAAACTTTAGCTCCTTACTCTTGTATCATTAAAGTTAGATTTACTTCCCATTTGCACTTTCCAGCTTAGTTTAAATCTTTTACTCAGGGTTTAACATCTTATTCTGTCTGGATTTTATCAGTTGTCTGACTTTGTCTGAAATGTAGAAAAAGTATTAAAACAGATACATTTCCTTGATGGAGATCCTCTAGGCCATAGAACAATACAACCATACAAATCCTAATGGAACCTTCTCAGATACCCACATGACTACAGTTAAACAGATGTACCATGTAATAGAACTTTTTATCATGGTTCTAAATTATGCACAATCATTTTTCAATATTTCAGTCATGGTGGGATTATTATTTATAGTCATCTTATGTAAACTAATAAATAAAATACATAGTAAGAATAGATGCACAAGTAATACTCAGTAATGAGAACATTTACAAAATTAATAATAGTCACCATTCCTATAATCTGGGGTTTTAAGCCCATACTGGGTTTGTGGTGGAAAAGTTGACACCAATGCTAACATGCTGAGAACACCTGAACACCAAATTTTTGTACTAGTGTTATAGAAGGTTCTTATCTCTTTAGCTGTACCAAGACTCTGAACTGCTTGGCCTCACCTATGCTTACCAGCTGTAAAGCAAAGCAGCTTATGCAGCCTTAAGGAGGTGAAAATTCAATGGGCTTCTTCTGCCTCCTGCTGGTGTCCAGATGAGACCATTAGCAGAACTACCTGGTCAAGAGTGAGATCCTCCAATTTATTGTCCAAAGCATGTTGCGTGTAGGTGTCATTAAACAATGATACCAGTAGACAAGCAAAAACCTGGACTATTCTGGCCAACAGAAATATTTTTTATTCAATATAATGATAAAAAATCTAACTTTTGCATCCAACACTCCTCCTCTAGGCCTTTAGAGTAAATAAGGACTCTTGGTCATTACCCTACTTAATCTGAAAAAGGCAGGAAGTAATCAGAGGATAATGTCCAAAGAATAGAAAAAAAAGACAGAGATGCCTGAACATGGAGGCCAGTTTGAACTGGAGGATGTAAGGAAAGATTCCTCTGAAAGAATGATCTGTTTAATCTGATCACAGATATGCTTTCCAAATCCACATTCCAGACAAAGCGCAGAGAGCAATTGCCGGAATCCCATCATGGCCTAGACTCCAACTGACTGCTGTGTGTCCTCACTACTTATCTATGTCATGCTAGGCATTCCTCTGGTTGCTAGAAATTCAGAAAGAAATACTATGCACACTGACAGGGAGGGGGCATCACAGCATGATGTTTTGGAAAATGACGTTTTATGTTTTTTCCTTTTCAATACAAATGAACCATATTGTGCATCTGACATATGTGACTACTACCCTCTTGAAATGGTCATTTATTCTTCTCATCAACACTATCCTCTCCTGATTCTCATCCTATCTCAAAACAGAATTTAGAAACAATCGCCAATATTTGTTGCTCGTTTATTGCTAAAAGGTTGTTATTCTCTGAGGCAGCACCTGTAACCTTTGTGGCTAGGCTGAAAAAGCTTGTATGAGAAAAAGCTTGTAAGAGAGCATGCTTATATTCACAAAATGTTTGAATCTTTTGTCAGCATTCCAGGGCCAAAACTCCATGTCTGGGTCAGACTGTGATGATAGGAATCATATCTGGAGTCCGAGTGTTTTGTCCAAGGTCAACAGGAATGCCTAAGGCAGCATCTGTTCTATGTATTATGTAAACTTTTTATAGGCAGACAATGTTTGGTATCATGTGGCCAACAAAGATCAGATGTGTTACTTTAAGATACGAGTGCTGAGATTTCATGGTATTTTTTTTTTTAGGATTTTATTTATTTATTCGACAGAGAAAGAGATCACAAGTAGGCAGAGAGGCAGGCAGAGAGAGAGAGGGGAAGCAGACTCCCCACTGAGCAGAGAGCCCAATGTGGGGCTTGATTCCAGGACCCTGAGATCATGACCTGAGCAGAAGGCAGAGGCTTAACCCACTGCATCACCCAGGTGCCCCTTCATGGTTTTTTTTTTTTTTTCCTACAATGCATTTGCTTTAACTTGTTTTATGTGCAGCTTGAATTCATAGAGTATTCCAGTAATTCAATAATTATCTGATAAATGCCCACTCCATGCTAAACCTCACTTTGCATTTCCGTGAGCAAAAACCAGACATGGCACCTGATTTTCTAGAGCTCCCAGTAGATCTCATGGGAAACCAGCATACAAGAAGTGGTATAAACACAAAGCAGGGTATTTTTAGGAGAGTAATTTATTGGAGAGGATGGGGGCACTCATGGTGGGGTTATAAGGGTTCCTCTGAGGAAGCTACCTTGAACTTCTTCACCAAGGAAGAAAAAGGAATTCTAAGTGGTAAAACCCTGAATGATGAAAGGAGGTTTTGTGCAAAGTACTTGGAGTAGATAATTCTAGGCAGAGAGAAGACCAAGAACAAAGACTCTGAGGAAAACTCAAATGAGATAGAAAAGAAGTGATCAAGGCATACGTACTTTTCTTCAAAAGGTAAAGACTCCAATCATTCAAGGAAGGAGGCAAATAAAAATAGTGGGGAAATTATTTCACACGGATTGGGGCTCAGGGCAAGAAACAACAGAGGAGAGGATTCTAGAAGGGGTTTGACAGTGTCTGATAGAGGGTGCATTCAGAAGAAGGGTAGCCTGAGGGCTGCCTGGTGTGCTAAGATAACAAAGATGAGGAATGGGTCACAACAGGAAGCCAGAATCTGAAGCTAATTGAACATGTTGGAAAGATGAAATGAAACATAAAAGCCAGTGTAGACTTTAAAACACCTGCCTACACTCTAAGAGCCTTTAACCCTTTTATGATGACTCCCAGGGCCAGAACCCCAAGCAGGAAAACAATGTGTGGAAGAAGACAATTAATGCTATTGAAAGGAGGCTGTTTAAAATTCTGGACTATGCCACATTGGCCTTCGTTTTTTTTTTTTTTAATTATTATTATAATTATTTTTAATTTAATTTCTTTTTAGTGTTCCAGAATTCATTGTTTATGCACCACATGGCCTTCCTTTTTTGATCTTTACTATGCTACATTCTAAGGAAGAGAAAAAAATCGCTCACCCCTTCAATAAATGTATATTAGATAAATACTGAATGTACTGATTCAGTGAGTGAATAAGTGGGGGGAGAACACTAGGCTGATGTCAGAACCTGAGAGTCTTCAGCCCAAGTCTCCCTGTCACAAGGGCATAGGTAAGCTGAACATCTCAGCATGAGAGCTCTCATGGGAGATCACTCACTAAAGATCTCATGCATAAATATTCCTCTCTGCTTTTCACTGCAGAGAAAAAAAGCACTTGTTGGCTGTGTCATCTGGGGTGGAACAACACAGGAATGTCTAAGTACGGTTTGGAGGAAAAATTCACTTGGAGACAGCAGAAAATGGAAAATTATGGGTACACAGTGACTATTTAAATAGATTCTGGATACTTAAATGCTAAATCTCACTCTTCATTTAATGAATCAGAGGGGAGGAAACTCATAATTACTTTGAGAACCTCAGCTCTCAATTTTACAGCTGTGCTTTTGACCAGAATCTCCAAGAAAGTATCCGAGGCAACATATCCTCTCTAGAAAAGAGCTTCCTCTTTTAATCTATTCATTTTCACTTGTGGCTTCTAAGGACATCCATGCACCTGCCAGAGGATGAATAACAGCTCTGAAATGATATCGGGAGGACACTATTCTCTTCTAGGCAGCAGATAATATATCTCTAAAGAACAGAGTTACTTGGCTAATATTTCCTACACTTAGTTAACTTTAAGCATAATTTTATCTGCTTAGAAACTTGACCTAGCTCATCTGAAATTTTTTTTTTGCTTTTTTTAAATTTTTTCAGTGTTCCAAGATTCATTGTTTATGCACCACACCCAGTGCTCCATGCAATATGTGCCCTCCTTAATACCCACCACCACAACACTTCCTTGCTGCCTGGAAGAAGTGTCCCAGTGCCAGAATGATCACTTTGAGAAACCCTAGCATGAATTCTTCCACCTTCGTTCTCACTGCATTTTCGGGCCTGGAGCAACAATATCCCTGGATCTCCATTCCCTTCTTCACCACCTACACCTTGGTGTTTTGGGGCAATTGCATGGTGTTGCATGTGATTCGGACTGAACCCAGCCTGCACCAGCCCATGTTCTACTTTCTGGCCATGCTGGCCCTCACTGACCTATCCATAGGGCTGTCCACAGTGCACACGGTACTGGGCATCCTGTGGGGGTTCACTCAAGAAATCAGCCTGGATTCCTGCATTGCCCAGTCCTATTTCATCCATGGTCTATCCTTCATGGAGTCCTCTGTCCTCCTTACTATGGCCTTTGATAGGTATATCGCTATTTGCCATCCACTGAATTATTCCTCCATTCTGACTAATTCCAGGATTTTCAAAATTGGGCTCACCACAGTAGCTAGGGGTTTCTTCTTTATTATACCCCCCATCATCAATCTGAAGTTTTTCCATTACTGCCATTCCCACAACTTGTCTCACTCATTCTGCCTGCACCAGGACCTTCTCCGCCTAGGTTGCTCAGACATCAGATTTAATAGCTACTACGCCCTGATGCTGGTCATTTTCACACTGTTGTTGGATGCTGCTCTGATCCTCTACTCCTATGTGCTGATTCTTAGGGCAGTCCTGGCAATTGCCTCTCAGGAGGAGCGGCATAAATCATTGCAGACCTCCATCTCCCACATTTGTGCTGTTCTGGTGTTCTACATCCCTATCATTAGCCTAACAATGGTGCACCATTTTGGCAAGCATCTATCCCCTGTGATCCATGTCCTTATGGGCAACATGTACATCCTTTTCCTACCTTTAATGAACCCCATCATCTACAGTGTCAAGACCCAGCAGATTCGAAACAGAATGCTCAGACTCTTTTCTCTGAAAATATGTTGAGATGCTCAGGTCTTTTAAAGAACAAAACAGCAACAACAATTAACATGCACTATATAATACCAAAAAATGAATTTTATTGGGATTAGAGCTCTAGCTCAGAGTCTATAATTCTTGATTTTGAAAAACATTTAAACATAATTCCAGAGAATCACCTACAAACAAGTTCCATTTTAACTTGTGTTTGGCAAGTGAACTATTCACAGGGCTGGAGGTGAGAGACTTCATCTGAAACATTTCATAAATTTTCCACCAACTGTGGATTTGTGCCAAACAAGACATAATATGTTCCTGCTATAAGTATATTCAAGAAAGGATAAAACAGACAATGTGCCCAATGTGGAAATCAGGCACTTTCTTTGCACTGAAAGTTGGATTCAAATCCTAGGTTTCAGTTACAAAGGTGGATAACTTGGAACTTCTTTAATTCTGAGATTCAGTTAATTAATCTTCAAAATGGGGAAAGTACCCACCTCGCAGACATGTTGTGATAACTATATGGACCAGAATTGCCCAGCTGAATTTTTCTAACATGATGAGGATGTTCTCTAATACAGAATAATAAAGACCAACATATAAGAATAGCTACATATGGCTATTGAGCACATGAAATGTAGATAATATAACTGGGGAAGTACATTTTCAATTCCTGTTAACTACAGTTAATTTATATTTAAATGTTAAAAGGACATTGTCTTGGACAAAGCAGTTGCTACTATATTGAACAGTGCAGGTATAGAGTATAAAGAGGACATATAATGGAATTTGACTTTGAATTCAATTTTCACCCTGTTTCCTTAAAATCAGAATCCTCCCTTGTTATGTTTTATATGTAGACTCCATTGCCATTGAGCTGGAAGAAGAATTTGTTCCAAACTCTTTGCTTTTAAATCTAAAGAGTGGAATATTCTGAGTGATAAAACTTTATTCTTATGATTGATTCTAAGTTAAAAAAATAGTTTTCCTTCTTAGTAATTTAGAAAATTTAGTTCAATTTTCAAAAGAAGGAAAGCAAGAAAGAAATCAGTTATCTGCGCAGAGATACAGGGGAATGTTGGTTTAATATTCCTATAATCTCTTATGTACTAAAGGAGGAAATGCTAAATAGCATTCAACAAATGAATGCATCAGAGCAATTTTCCATCAAAGAAGTAAGTATTGCTTAATATTCTTTCAATACAGACCTCAATTTATGTATTTTAGATTTGCATTAAAAACCTGTGTTTCTCTCTTTCCCTCCTTTTTAGTGCTCCACTCAATTAAGCTGTCAGTATAGAAAGCAAAAGACTAGGCTTTAGTTTCCAACAGCTTAAAAGTGGGCAGATTGTTCCTGCAGAAAACAAAGCATCTAGGAACATGCCAGTTTGACAAGAGTCATATGGTCCAATTATAGCAGGAAAACAGTAGCTAGCTGCTGAAATTTTGGAGGTCATGTTGTGCCTCACAGACCATGTCAAGGCACATGTCTGTCTCTCAGTGGTTAGACAAGTTTCCCCTCAAGGTCTTGAATGTGCATCATCACCTCTCCTCAGCACTAACTCAATCTTGGGGAAGCAATGGAGCCTCGGTGGCAGTGAGACCTGTCCTGCGCCAGCCAGGCATGCTGGGAGTACCGACATGAACTAACATTGAGTTAAGGGAATAGTGACATATGTAACACATTGAGTCACTGGCTGAAGAATCATGTTTCCTTTGGTGAATGGGAAGGTTCACTTTAAGATTTAGTACTCATACAGATGTTCTGAATATCTGTACCTCAGATTATGGCAACTTGTAGAACATGGGCCAAAATATTGGGAAAGAACAGCTGTGAACAGTGGTTGTGAAAATATCTGGTACACACTCAGAAATCACCGCTAGCTTTAGAACTCTTTGTACAGTAAGGATGAGACATGTGAAAACCTTCAAAGTGTTTAAAATCCACGACCCAGTGGAAGAGGGAAAAAGGAAGGAAAATGAGTGAAGGAAGCTGAAGAAAATACATCTGCTGATTACTGGCTCTTATACAGAAAGGAACAGGTTAGGAACATTTGATTTACATAGGACTCTATCTTGGAGCAGTAACACAAAGTCAAGTAAAGCCCTTCTTAGGAGGAAAGGCAATTTTAGAGTCATCAGCCCAGGTTCTGGCATTGAGAATTGATGGACCTACCACAGATGTTAAAAGCACCATCTGGCACTTTGTAGCCTTTTTAGAAACAAGAGAGAGGTTCTCCCATAGCTTCCAGAAAGCCAACCTGTAAGGAGTAAGAAACTTGTTATCCAAGAATTAGGCAGTCTCTGGAGGTCTTTGTCAATGTGGTGGCCTAAAGCGTCAGTGAGAAATAGCAATCTCGTAGAGTTGACCAGATGTCATGCTAAACCACCCAGCGTGGATGGGAAACACGATTGAAACAGCCACAGTGAGTTTAGGGATGCGTGTTGATTTTCTTATAGGAAGTCTGTCATGTCATGGTCCACTGCTCCTTTAACTAAAGGGATATTTAGAGCTAAAGGTCGGGTGAGGTGACCAAAGCAAGATGTGGGAAATAAGAAAGTCGAGACTCCGTTGGTATTCATTTTGTTCTCACATCAAAAAGCTAAGGTCCAGAAAGGGGGAGATTAGTGATTCTTAGAAGTGAGGAAACATGTTTTTAGTGAAAATAATCTCCTGGTAATAAATCCACAGGCTGATGTTTACTATATACTGTACCTGCTAACTTTCATAGGTCTCTCAGAACTTTACGGTTGAATAGACTTAGACAATTTTCTACTTGATTCTATGTCTCCTTTTCCTAGGATATTTGCAGTCGTGACTTCAAAAAGGGGGAATCTGCTAGAGGAATGAATAGAGACCTCCTGATGAGTAATGGAAATTGTCCCATGTTCTAAGAATACTCTCTTAGAAATTTAAATATAATACCAACCCAGCTGAGAATCCCTTTGCAGTGGAAATTGATGTCCTAAAGCTTTTCTACTGAAAGTGTAGACTCTGGTTCTGTAGCCTCAGCACCATCTGGGAGCTTGTAGACAACACATATTCTAGGGCTCTAGTCCAGCCCTATAGAATCAGAATCTATATTGGCTTTGGGGATGCTGGTGTGCTCTCTTTTCTGGTCAGAATGATGGTTATAGACTTTTGTCAAGTTTGTGGTAAGTAGCCAAGCTGTATCTACATATGTACCTTTCTGTGTTTCATTTAAAAATAAAATACAAATTTAAGGAATATAGTTAAGGAATATGAAAGTGTCAATTTACAAGCAAGCCCAGCAGATTGAATGTATATTTTCATTTCTGTAACTTTCTAAAGTTCACTAAAATCATGGTGCAACACAGAGATATTGTGAAATAATGGCAGTGTATGTATAAACAAATTGTATAAATATGGATCATTAAGATATACCTAAAGGCAACTGGGATAGATAACTCTGAGACCTAGGTGCCCACAACAGATGCTACGCATGAGGAGAAAATGGTTTGTTCATGACAATCCCAGACAAACACAGGAATTTTGTATCAGGTATTATAGACAGGGTAGCACTGAAAATGGTGGAAAAGGTGAAGGTGTGTGTAAGGTTTGTGAACTGGAGTATCCAGACAATACCCATTTGAGTTCCAGCAAAATGATTGGTCTCTGTGGTGACAGAGTCAACAATGGTCCAGAGATAGCAGCACTGGGTACAAAGGATGCTAGGAATGAGGGGTCATATAATGGAGAGGGATTGGTAGAATAATACCTATTGAATATTGAAGCCCATAGAAAAATTGTCGATGCTCATCTTCTAAAACACCAGCCAGACTGATATTCCATTGTCAGGCGATTTTAGGATGAATCTTCATAAATCTGTCTCCAAAGAGAGAACTAAAAGGTACTGACATTTGAGTATTTGCTCACTGACATGGGTAACCTCTTTCCTCAGGAACGCACAATGTCATTGACCAGGTTACACATCTCACTATGTGCATGGAAATCCCTCCTAGATACGTGGTCCCTCACCATGACATTAGAATGGATAACCAAATATATACCAGGGGTGAGATTAAATCCACTGATGCAAAAATTACACATCCAAAATTAATTTTTAAAAAGAAAATCAGTGGGGTGGAGTAGAGCTTATTCAGTGTAGTGAATAAAAGTTAAAAAGAAAACAATCCCCTAATTAATACTTCTAATGAAATACTCCATCATACTAGATCTTTGAGAGAAGAACAGAATACTATTATTAAGAAATATACAGACACACAAAAGATTAGATGTAAGTAAACAACAATATGAGAGATTAAAAAAAAAACCAACAGGACTTTCAGAAGATGAAGATACAAATATAGGTAGGAGGCACCTGGATGGCTCAGTTGGTTAAGCATCTGCCTTCAGCTTGGGTCATGATCCCTAGGTCCTGGGATCAAACCCTGCATTGGGCTCCCTCTCACTCTGCATGGCTCTTGCCCTCCTTGAGCTCTCTTTCTCTTTCAAATAAAAATAAAATAAAATATTTAAAAAGATATAGTGGGATGTATTAAGATTAGGAATTTATTAGAAAATTTTACAGGATATTCCCAGAACAGAAGGACAGAAGTCCAAACTGAAAGTAACAACAGAATACCTAAAAGAGAAAAAATATATATAATTTCCTAGTAAGTTAAGAAAAATAAAAGGAAGCCATAGATAGGCAGAAAATATTTGCAACATAACATTTGACCAAATACACAAAGAAGTTTCAAAACTCAACAAAAAGGAAAGAAAGAAGTCAGATAAAACTTGGGCAAAAGATCTGAAAAGATACTTCCCACCAAAAAGACATGCAAATAGAAATAAGCACATGAAAAAATGCTCAATATCCTTTGTCATGAAGAAATTACTAAATAAAACAAAGAGATACCATTAACACCTATTAGATTGGCTAAAACCTAAAAACACTGACAACACCAAATGCTGTCGAAGAGTCACAGGAACTCGCATTCATTGCTGGTGAAAATACAAATTACAGCCTTTCTGGAGGAGTCTTGGAGTTTCTCATAGGACTAAACATACTCTCGGGGCGCTTGGGTGGCTCAGTGGGTTAAAGCCTCTGCCTTCAGCTCAGGTCATGATCTCAGGGTCCTGGGATGGAGCCCTGCATCGGGCTCTCTGCTCAGCAGGGAGCCTGCTTCCTCCTCTCTCTCTGCCTGCCTCTCTGCTTACCTGTGATCTCTGTCTGTCAAATAATAAAATACAATCTTTAAAAAAAAAAAAAAAGGAGAGGACTAAACATACTCTTACCACTCCCAGATATTTGACCCAAAGAATTGAAGACATATGCCCAAACAAAGACATAAACATGAATCTTTATATCAGGTTTCTTTTTAATTGCCTGGAATAGGAAGCATGTGAGATGAACAGATAAACAAACTCTGGTATCTCCATAAAATGTAATGTTATTCCTTGATTTGAAAAAAGAAGAGAGAGCTTTCAAGATATGAAAAGACAAGAAAGAAACTTCAATGCATATTTTTACATGAAAGAAGCCATCCTAAAAAGGTTAAATAGTTATATGACTGCAAGGACATGACATTCCAGAAAAGTCAAAAGTACAGAAATAGTATAAAGATCAGAGTAACCAGGAGTTCAGAAAGAGGGAGGGAGACATGAATGGGGGGAGCACAGTGAATTTGTAGGCTAACAAAAGTGTTTTGTGTGATACTGTAATGGTGGGTACATGACATTATGTACTGAGAACCCACAATTTTTGAAAATTTATGTTATTCCATTTAGCTCCTATGAAAGACCTACATTAGTACCTGTTTTCAGCACCTGAAGAAATCTGAAGAGTATTTCTGCTTTTATAAAAGAGGTGAAAATCAAAACTAGCTTTCAGTGTGTGTTTTGCATTGAGCCATTACAGAGGCAGAGAGAACAGCTCCACCAAGCTCCTCTCCCAGGAAGAACACTCCACATCATTGTATTAAAACCCTGTAGTTTTGAAAAGTGTCTGTGAGCATCTACGCTTTATCCTGATTGATTTTGAGCCTCTGTTAGCAAGATATGTCCTAAAGAAAACTCTAAGAGCAGTTATTTTGGGGTCTAGGAATGCTCAACAAATTTTCCATGTGAATTCACGGTGAATGTTTCTTGTTTGGTGCGATTATGGTTCAGGAAAGGTTTTAGAAGAATGCTCTACTTTTGGATAGTAGGGAGAAAACATGTATTTTTCAGAAGCATGGAACTGAAGATAGAATGATCCCTAATATAAACTGTGGACTTTGGTTAATAATAACGCACCAACACTGGTTCAGTTGTTTAACAAAATCCAACACTCACTCATTGAATTTTATTAATTTTAATTAACTCATTTAATTTAATATAAAATGGGAGGAAGAGAACACACAAGTAGCTTTGAAAGGAAAATGAATAATGCAGTTAAGAACAGGGGTACCTGAGTGGCTCAGTTAAGTGCTGGTCTTTGGCTCAGGTTGTGATCTTGGGGGTCCTGGGATCAAGTAGTTAAGAACAGGGGCACCTGAGTGGCTCAGTCAGTTAAGTGCTGGTCTTTGGCTCAGGTTGTGATCTTGGGGGTCCTGGGATCAAGCCCTGCTTCTGGCTCTCTGTTCAGCAGGGAGTCTGCTTCTCCCTCTCCTTCTCCTTCAGGTTGCACTCTCTCCATCACTCTGTCTCAGATAAATAAATAAATAAATAAATAATCTTAAAAAAAAAAAAAGGCAGTGATAAACTGCCAATACCTGAAGGCCTGGAAATAGAAAGGCACTGCTAATTACCACAGCAATGCAGGAATCTGGAAGATAGCATAAAATCTATCCAGAATGTTGAGGGAAGTTATGACCTCCTGATGCTAATGGTAGTCACTTCCTTGTAAATATGGCCACGGAATTCTTTCCTTCCTTCAACATATAAGGAGCAACAAGAAGAGCAAACATAACTACCCATATTTTCATGTGTAGGGAAATAAACAAAGTCAAACAGCTCCAGAAGTCCTACGAGAAAAGGACTATCTAGGGAAAGAAGGTTGGCGAGCAGTAGCTTACGGTTAGTGAAGCACTGAAAACACCAGCACCCAACACACATGCCAAAAAAGAGAGTCCACCCCACGTAAAATAGTGAGAACATACATTTTTGAGTCAGATATTCTTCAAGAGGGGAAATTAAAGGAAGGGTTGAAAGTCCAGGGAAACAGTCTTAAAAACAGTCTTAAGAAATTATTGATTTTGTGGCAGGACAAACAATGACAGAAGTGGGTGTCAGAGGGCCTGTGTGGTATGGTCCTTTAAGCAACTGAATCTTGATTTTGGCTGAAGTCCTGATCTCAGGGTTGAGATGGAGCCCTGAGCTAGGCTCTGTACTCAACAGGGAGAATGTTTGAAGATTCTCCCTCCTTCTCCATTAGCCCCTCTCCTGCTCATATTTTCCTTCTCTCTCAAATAAACAAACAAATAATTTTTTTTTTTTTTAAGAAATGGATGTCAGCTAAAGTAGACTATAAACTTGTAAACCACCTTACCCTACTAGAATCCCCTGACCCTTTTATAAAGAATTGTGTTTGACATTCCAGGAAATCATGAGATATTTCAATGAAGAGTTTCTATAGAAGATATATAATTAAAATAAAAATGTTTCTGCTAATAAGCCTTCCATCTCACCTACATGAAAACACATATACACGATCACACACACATGTGTCACAGAGAAAGTAGATTCTCTCTCTCCAATCTATCTTTGGGAATAATTTGTAGATATGGGCATAAAATAAGAAAATAAAGACAGAAAAGAAATAGACAAGAAATAAATCCTGTGATTTAAGAACTGTTTGAAGTCAGGTTAGGAAGAAAAATACAAAATCATTTCAGAAATATTTACTACATTTTTATTCTTTTCTGCTGTGTAACAAATCACCCCAAAATGCATTGCCTCAAATAACAATGATTTATCCTTTCTCACAATTCTGTGGGTCAACAATCCAGTTTGAGTTTGACTGTATGGTTGTTTCCTCAAGGATAAGGCTGTGGTCACTCAGGGGGCAGCATTTGGCTTGGAACTCCACTGAGTTGCAAGGTCCACAGATTGCTTTCCCATGCCTGGTGCCTTTGTGCTCATGTACATAGTCATACTCTCCCCATGGGGATAGCTTCTTCATGTTATTGGTTTAACCCCAGGGTGGTCCTACTCCTAGGTGACAGGCTTTGAACAAGAAACAAGGTCGAAGTTCCTAGACTTACTACTTTTGGCTCAGTAAATTGCAAACACCACCATCATTCCAGCCACTTTATTTGGTCAAAACAACTATCATCCCAGGTTCAAGGGGAGGAGACCTAGGATCCCCTTTGAATTATAGCAGAGGTATCCACCCACAGAAAAGGGTGTGATTACAGTCAGCTTCTCAGATTACCTTCCACAGTGCCCAAAAGAGAATGATGAAAATACTGTAATAAGAATTGAAAAAGAAAACCAAGAGATAAAAAAAAATAAGGATCAGTGATAGATGAAAGACAAAAAAATGTTTTAAACATGCAGAAAAGTAAAAAAAGCAAAACCAACAATAAAAGAAAACTGAAACTAAAATTGTAATTATAACCTTTGCCAAAAATCCAGGTAATCCCAATGCATTTAGAGAATAGTTATAAAGACTGAGAAAGTTTAAAAAGAAAGAGAAATAGAAAAATAAAAGGTCAAGCAGAGAACATAAAATCCAAATAAAAAGCCAAATAAACTGGGTGATGGACATTAAAGAACATTAGCTCCGAAACTACTGATGTACTATATTTGCCTAAATTGAATTTAAATTAAAAAATCCAAATAAAAATCTCTATAGTAGCTAATGAATTTCTTGACCTTTCTGATGCTAATTCTACCATGTGACCCATGGAAGAGAGAGACAGCCAAGGAGCCTTAAAATGTCAAGTAAATAAGAGGCCAGAATTCAATATTATCAGCCTTCTAAAAAGCATACAATGCTTCTACATGTGGCCTTGACCATCTCCATTTGCAGATGGCTCCATGGGAACAGGCTGTGATGGCACTAGCAGGAGTCTCTGCCACACAAAGGAGAACTGCATGTTTAATGGCAAGTGAGTGTTAAGCTGGGTGTGCGAGAGTGCTGTGCAGATGACAACCTGCACACGCGGTACATGGGAAGGATGGGGTGGGGGCACTTCTCCCTGAAGCCAGCCTGGGCCCTCTCCTTCCAGGAGTGAGTGGAGTTCAGTCCTCTGGGGGCTGACATTCTTGAGCCCGAGAGATGCCCAGAGGAGGTATAAATACCCAGATCCCCATTTCCTCACCATGTTGTGAACATCATATGTCTTTTTTTTTTTTTTTTTCCTCTCAACTAGTTAAATATCCTCAGGATCCTAGAAAATACAGGTAAGAAGCTGATTTTTGCTCAGCAAGGACATGTAGAAAAAGACATCAGGAAAAAGAAAAGGAAAAAAGGCAAGGCAAGGCAAGGCAGGAAATCTTAGGAAACCACAGGAGCTGCTCAGGATTCCAAGAATTTGATCATCTTGCATTTCTCTCAACCCTCACCTTTGAGGTACTGTGTGGCTGTGACTGGACTGCCTGGTCAATTGTAGTGACTCTTTGGGCTCCGTTCCTAAATGGATTGTCTGCAAAGTGCACAAGTATATATTTTTCTTTCTGAATATGTTTATGCAGTGGTTGTTTATCTTTGATATGTGGCTCTGAATGTTGGGCATGCATGCACCAAATCTGTAGTAAGGCCCAGTAATAGGATAGGGCTCAGGAGATAAATAAGCCTAATAGTTAAAGACCATGTATTTGTGTCTACACACAAACCCATGCATGCCTTTATTCCAAAGAGTTCACTGGATATTCACCATATAGCAGGCACTGAGCTTAGCACAGAGTAAGAAGCTGAGGCTCCCTATAGAACAATGATGTTACACTAGCGCTTGGGCAAGAATAAAACTCCTTTGCTAATCCTATTCCATTCCCTGTGCTGAACTGCCTACACCTTATAAAACTAACATGACGAATTAGAGGTGAAGTGTGAGATGGCACATCTTGTCCTATGTGTTTATTCTAAACCAGTCCAATCCTTGTCCAGTGGAGCATAAGTCTGTTGTCCAAAAACCTAAACTTAGTCCACAGTAAGAATGATTTTGATCTTAATGATGGCAATTTTGGAAGTGCCCTAAATTCATCCATGGCAGGGATAAAAATGTGTCTGATTTAACAACCATCTTTAAATATTAAGTTCAGACTTTATTCACTTTTTAAATTTATATTTTTATGCATTTTAAATTGGAAGACTAATCTTCAAATTAAGATATTTTAGTAGTAATGTTGTGAGAATTTGACTCAGCCAGTATTTAAATCCAATCTATGGGCCCAGAGTTACACTGTCCCTACTTACCACACACTGCCTCCATGCATGCATTCATGATTCAGTCAGAATGGGCCAATAGGAATATTGTGAAGAAATGCTTCAGGGAGCCCCAGAGCTGTAAGTTAGGTAGCTGCAGGTGATAATGCTTTGCCCAAACAAAACCAAGTAAGATAAACCAAATCACTGGTGTCCCAAAAGATCAGAAGAACATCTGCAAAATTAGTTTTGTTTCTCCTGCAAAATTTCTGTGTTTCCTTCAATACTTAGACTCTCCTCTCCCTCATCTCTGATATCCTTATGAAGCCCCACTCACTACACATCTCCCCATAGTTGCACTTGACTCACATACATGGCTCTGGCATAGGTCTGGGCTAGGTGCACTCCCACATTAATCTTTTCTCTCACAACCCTGCAACCCCATTTAAAAGAAATTTTCAACGATTAACTTTAACTCTATGTGAAATGGTTATACTATTGATATATGTAATCAAAGGACATCGAGACACATAAGCTTCTCAACATTTTCTTACGGTATTTTCAAAGAATCACATATCACCTTAAGGAAAGGCCTAATGGGGTCACCATTTATGTATTATATATTCTAAACTCTATCAAAACACAAGGTTCAATTAACTATTGAGAACAAACTAATGGCTGCCAGAGGGGCAGGAGGACAGAGATGGGTACAATGGGTGAAGGGCAGTGGGAGATAGTAGCTTCCATTGTGGAAGTCACAGGAATAAAAGGCAAGCATAGGGAATATAGTAGTGGTATTGTAATGGCATTGCGAGAGAAGTATCCTCATGGCCAGTAGAACAAAACATATACTTGTCCAATCGTGGTGTGTGGTACATGTGAAACTAATGGCATATTGTATATAAATTATACTTCAATTAAAAAAAGAAAATAAATGACATCCACAAATTTCAATTCTACGACATGAAGTGCCAGAATATTGACCACGTAATGAAAAATAAAAGTTTACATGGTAAATTGATACTGCACAATGATCTGACTCCAGTGAAAACAAGGGATAAAAGGCAAGTATCCCTTAAGTCTATGTTCCTCTTCAGCAAATGCAGTCAGCTAGTTTTTACTTGAGAATGGGGATTAGGGGAGGATTGAAGCCACTTGTCGTCCACTTGTTTGCATCCATGTCTCTACACTCGTTATATGTGCCTGCTTATGTGCAAACAGCCCTCATACATACATCCCACTTCAATGTTACATCTCCTAGCCTTCTTTTCACCCAACTTCTCTCCTGCATTTATCTACATTCCTTTGGAACGACAGAAAAAGAATAACCAGTAAATGAACCTCCCTCCCATTTATTGAAAGACTGTGGACCTCTACCTCATAATGTGAAGCATTAATATTTGCTGCTATGTAGGTTTTTGAAATAATAGATTTGTTGTCTAATTTTTAGTCAGTGACCCAAAAGGGAGAGAATATTTTTCCTCACCACAGCATATGCAGGGCATATCCATTTAAGAATCTAACTGAATTTGACACTGTATGCAGTTTAGGTTTTTAATGTCCATGATATAATTTTAAGAAACATGTTGATTTGGAGCTCCTCAGTGGCTCAGTGAGTTAAGCCTCTGCCTTCAGCTCAGGTCATGGCTCAGGGTCCTGGAATCAAACCCTAAATCGAGCTCTCTGCTCAGCGGGGAGCCTGCTTCCCCTTCTCTCTCTGCCTGCCTCTCTGCTTACTTGTGATCTCTCTCTGTCAAATAAATGGATAAAATCTTAAAAAACAAAAAGAAAGAAACATGTTGATTCATATACCAGAATCAGTGAATTCACCTGCAGATCCTCAATTCCTAGCATAGGCCTTAGCATCAGTTCAGTGGTCAATGAATGCAGAAGAGGATCTATGGGCATATACTGCCTGGAACCCATTTTGGTAAAACCTCATTGCCTCCTTCTCTCATAAGGAGTGAGGAAAACTTCACATGTATCTGTTTTATGCAGCTATATCATCAGTGAAAATTCTGATGACATGTCTTTCTATCTAGTGTTATTTCTATAGGCAGTATTTGGAATGTGGCTGAGATCAAAGCTTTCAAATTCATACTGTCTGATTCTAAATCCAGTGGGACCTACGTCAGGAAGCTGAAAGTCTGTAGGATTTTCTTTTATCTATAGGAATAATATTAGTATCCATGTCAAGGATCATTGTAAAGGTCTTTTCAACAGTCTGTTGTGAAGATTTAATGAGCTGTATTTGGAAAGTACCATTAGACATAGTAAGCACTTAGTAAATGCTAACTATTTTATTTCAAGATATATTTTAATTCTTCCATGAAAAGAGTCCGATTTGCTGACTCTTGTAGGCTAGATAATACAACTCACTGTCCTTCCACTGTATCCCAGAAGAATACATTCGGCAAAAAAAGTCTAATCAGACATCATTCAGCCTAATGGGCTGTTCCTCAATCTTGACTCAGCCCTGTGGTTTTTGATCAAGGTACCAGGTCTGGAATATGCTGCCACAGATGCCTCCCTCCTCTTATAATCACAGCGGTCCCCAGGATATGTGGTATGTCCTGATTGGAATCTCAGGACTGGAAGATTTTCACATCTGAATCTCCATCCCCATCTGTTCCATGTACGTTTTCGCTGTCATATGCAATGTGTTCTCGATGTTCATGATTGTGACTGAGCACAGTCTGCATGAGCCCATGTATATTTTCCTTTCCATGCTGGTCTCGGCAGATGTGCTGCTCTCCACAGCCACAGCCCCAAAGATGCTGGCCATCTTCTAGTTCCAGTCCATGGATATATCATTCGGTTGCTGTGTGTCCCAGATATTCTTCACCCATTTCATCTTTGTGGCAGAATCTGCTATTCTCCTGGCCATGGCATTTGACCGCTATGTGGCCATCTGTCACCCCCTGAGATACACCACAATCTTAACCTCTTCAGTCACTGGGAAGATTGGCATAGCAGCTATGGTCAGGAGCTTCATGATCTTCCTTCCATTCACCTTCCTGGTACACAGACTTAGGTATTGTGGGAGAAGCATCATTCCCCATTCCTACTGTGAGCACATGGGCATTGCCAGATTGGCATGTGCCAATATCAGGGTCAACATCATCTATGGGCTGACTGGGACCCTGCTGTCTACAGGACTGGACATTGTGTTCATCATTATGTCTTACACCATGATCCTTTGCACAGTGTTTCAGATACCTTCCTGGGCTGCCAGATTCAAGGTCTTCAACACATGTGCTTCCCACATCTGTGTCATCCTTATGTTCTATGCCCCAGCATTCTTTTCATGTTTTTTGCCCTTCGTTTTGGGGGGGAAACCATCCCTCATCATGTCCACATCCTAGTAGCCAACCTCTATGTGGTGGTGCCCCCTTTGCTAAACCCCATCATTTACGGGGTCAACACCAAACAGATTCCAGACCGAGTAATTCTCCTTTACTCCCGCATCACCACATGTTGTTAAAATGAAGATTAATGCCTAATGCTGGATATTTCTGAATAAAACACACACACTCACCCACATACACACATACAATTTGAATGGGTAATGGGAATAAATGAAATCTATAAATAATCCTCAACACACATAAAAAAGGACCGTAAATGCCAAAGTTACCAATGCATTTCCCTAAAGCACTTAAAGACTTTGAAAAAATAATGATATTTTGAATTCTCCTAGACATGCTATTATCTTGCATTGTAGCTTCTTCTTAAGCAATCATAAGAACACCCAGTGTAAAGAGGAATACATTTTAGGATTCAACCCAAATGGAACTTTCTTGGGTAGAGCTGGGAAGTGAAAATGGCGAGTTGCCTAGGTTTGTAGAGACCATTGAAATTTTGCTGAAATATACAACTCTCCCACTGCAACCAGGAAACACGTGTGCCAGTAGTATGAAGCTAATAAACTCTAATTATCTTCACCTTTTTCTTAAATTAAAATGTGAGTTCTAAGATGAGATATGTTCATATTCGTTGATATAAAGTCTACTCAATGGAATAGGCACAGAGTATAGGTTTATTGTATGAACAGATAATACTGAAATGAAACAAATAATAAACTATATTGATCCATCTGAGCCAACACAGACACCTTCAAAGTTAATCCTTTCTTCCATGCATACTGGTGACCTCTGGCCCAAATCATCAATGAAGCATCCTTTTAACAGAGACTTCACTGAGGGAAGGACTAAAAGATTAAAAATGCCATACCCAGGCCATAGGTAGAGACAGGAAAAATTACATAGGATGCTGACCCATAGTCTTACATAAAAAGTCTATAGTTGGAAAGAACCTAGATGTCCATCAACAGACGAATGGATAAAGAAGATGTGGTATATATATACAATGGAATACTATGCAGCCATCAAAAGAAATGAAATCTTGCCATTTGCGACGACGTGGCTGGAACTAGAGGGTATCATGCTTAGCGAAATAAGTCAATCAGAGAAAGACAACTATCATATGATCTCCCTGATATGAGGTAGAAGAGACGCAACATGGGGGGTTAATGGGGTAGGAGAAGAGTAAATGAAACAAGTTGGGATTGGGAGGGAGACAAACCATAAGTGACTCTTAATCTCACAAAACAAACTGAGGGTTGCTGGGGGGAGGGGGGTTGGGAGAGGGGGGGTGGGGTTATGGACATTGGGTAGGGTATGTGCTATGGTGAGTGCTGTGAAGTGTGTAAACCTGGCGATTCACAGACCTGTACCCCTGGGGAAAAAAAAATATATGTTTATAAAAAATAAAATTTAAAAAAAAAAAGTCTGTAGTCACACCAAATGTAATTTTTAGAAGTTTATCTTCAGATTAATTTCTTCATTTCAAGAAAATACTTTTACATTTACAATCTCTCTTTCCTCAAAGCCTAGCACATGCTATGAGAATGTGAAATCTGATCGTATTTATATTCGAAGAAAGCAAAAAATGAACTTGGAAGCTATACTTTGAAATTTGCAAACTTTCCAGGATTAGTCTTTTTTCCTTGTTTTCTATTATGTACATATCATGCATGTGTGTATATACACATTAATGTACATATAAGGTAATATGTGTGTGTGTGTGTGTGTGTGTGTGTGTGTGTGTGTGTATGGTGAAATTGAAATGAAAGGCTGTTTCCTAGATCCCTGGAATCCTGAATAAGTATCTTGGCTTAAAATATATGATATAGCTTTTGATCTTGATTAAGTCCCAAAAGTTCATTTTCAGTTTTGTTTCCCTTGCCTTTGGAGGCATATCTTTTTTTTTTTATTTTTTTATTTCTTTTCAGCATAATAGTATTCATTGTTTTTGCACCTCACCCAGTACTCCATGCAATCCGTGCCCTCCCTAATACCCACCACCTGGTTTTGCCATTCTGGTAGCCCCATCTTTAGTACTGATAAAATGTCGTCTTCAGTTTTACCATACAACCATCATCTCCCATTTCTACCGTGAGCATATGGCCATTGTGAAGCTGGCTGCAGAAAATGTGTGGGTCAACAAAATCTATGGCTTGTTTGTGGCATTTGCTGTTGCAGGATTTGACATGATATTCATCATTTTGTCCTACATACAGATCTTTTTCACAGTTTTTCATTTGCCCCAGAAGGAGGCTCAGTGGAAAGCATTCAATACCTGCATCACCCACATCTGTGTCTTTCTCCAACTCTACTTCCTTGCCTTCTTCTCCTTCTTCACACATAGGTTTGGTGCTCACGTTCCCCCTTATATCAATATCCTCTTTTCTAGCCTCTACCTGTTGGTCCCCCCTTTTCTCAATCCACTTGTCTATGGTGCCAAGACCAAGCAGATCTGCATTCATGTAGTAAAGGTGTTGTGTTCATAAAATCCACTGTGATTATCACCTACAGCCTTCTCTTTTATGTAATAGTAACAATCTCTCAAAACTAAATAAAACAACAAAAATAGATGCTAATTGTGATGCTTGCATTTTCTATTTAATTCTCTTGTGAAATTTTCCTTCATTTTAAATGGTTGCCCCATCATAGCCCATGACCAATCAGTCATGGGATTTAGATAGTACTGTGTAATGAGAATGAGAAATGTAGAAAGAGCCAAATAGTGAACATATATTATTTTCTTTTTTCTTCAATTTTAGTTCCTGATTAAACTTTCTCCTTTAAGTATCCTTCTCCAGAAGGGTTAACAAATATGTGTCTCTCAATGAATTTAAATGCACCCAAGACTCATTGGTTAGATTGTCCAGGTACTCACTGATAATAAGTTGTCAATTCTGTTGTTTCTGGATCATCCGAATTATCTTTAAAAAATGAGAGGAAGTTTTTTTTTTAATTTTTATGCAAACAAATGAAAACAAGCAAACAAACAAAAACCCATGAATATATATATGATGAGACATCGTCTTCAATTTTCAACAATTCTGGTGACTTTAGGGCATTAAGACATAAAAAATCACGAGAAATCCAGTGTTCCATGTTACCCATCACCACTTTTTCTGCACCCTCACCACTTACTTCCTTATTCATTCTTCAAGTATTATTAAAAAAAAACCCTACAATATTATAAATGCTATAGTAAAGGACAGAGACATAATGGGAAATTTGAGACAGTGTTTACATTTTTTGAGCTTATAGACATATGGTTTTATATTTTGAGGAGAAAGAAAGAGAGAGAGGGAAGGACAGAGAAGCAGTAGAGGTACCAATGGATTGTGGTTTAGCAAAGGGAGTAAAGCACTGAAATTCAACTGAAAGCAGCAGTCTGTAGAGTCATTTTTATTATCTTTGTTTTTTTATTTAGGGATTCTTATTACTTTTTAATTTTTTATTTTAATTTCAGTTATATGTATGTTAGTTTCAGGTGTGCAATGTAGTGATTCAACACTTCCATACATCACCCTGTACTCATCAGGAGACCTGCACTCCTTACTCCCCATCACCAGTTTCTTCTTCTTCTTCTTCTTCTTTTTAATAAAGATATTATTTATTTATTTATTTATTTATTTATTTGAGAAGGAAGAGAGAGAGAGCACAGGAGCAGGGTGACAGGCAGAGGGGCAGGGGAGGGATAGGGAGAGAATCTCAAGCAGATTACACTGAGCACAGAGCCCAATGTGGTTCTCCATCTCAGGATTTTGAGATCATGACTTGAGTGGAAACCAAGAGCCTAAGACTTAACCAACTGAGTCACCAGGGTGCCCTCCCCCTTTGTTCTTTTGTTTTGTTTCTTAATGAGTAAAATCATATGGCATTTGTCTTTCTGTGTAGGGAGTCTGACTCTTAATGAAGGACAAATGAATGGCTAGCAACTAACTGGGTAGATGATGTTAGAGATTAAGTATAGAATCAAAAAACTGTACAGTAGTGTTTTCTCTCTTGAGGATGAAGCAGAAACAATTGGAAGAACTAACAGACTTCTTTTTATAGCTTCTTCTTATAGAGGAGGACAGAACTGGAAATTATATTTGGGCCCACTCCTTCCAGGAGTGAGTAGAGTTCAGTCTTCTGGGGGCTGACACTCTTGAGCCCAAGAGATGCCCAGAGGAGATATAAATACCCAGCTCCCCATTTCCTCACCATGTTGTGAACATCATATGGCTTTTCTTTTTTTCCTCTCTACTAGTTAAATATCTTCAGGATCCTAAAAATTACAGGTGAGAAGCTGATTTTTGCTCAGCAAGGACATGTAGAAAAAGACATCAGAAATTAAAAAAAAAAAAAAGAAAGGAAAGGAAAGGAGAAATTCTTAGGAAACCACAGAAGCTGCTCAGTATTCCTAGAACTTAAGCCTGACTTCGGAGGTACTGTGTGTGGCTGTGACTGGACTGCCTGGTCAATTGTAGTGACTCTTTGGGCTCTCTTCCTAAATAGATTTTCTGCAAAAAGCACAAGTATATATTTTTCTTTCTGAATATATTTATGCACTGGTTGTCTATCTTTGATATGTGGCTCTGAATGCTGGGCATACGTGCAATGGATTTGTAGTAAGGCCCAGTAATAGGATAGGGCTCAGGAGATAAACAAGCCTAATAGTTAAAGACCTTGTATATGTGTCTATACACAAACCCATGCATGCCTTTATTCCAAAGAGTTCACTGGATATTCACCATATAGCAGGCGTTGAGCTTAGCACAGAGTAAGGAGCTGAGGCTCCCTATAAAACAATGATGCTACACTAGTGTTCAGGCAAGAATAAAACTCCCTTTCTAAGCCCATTACGTTCCCCATGCTGAACTGCCTACACCTTATAAAACTAACATAACAGATTAGAGGTGAAAATTACAGTGGGTGTTGTGTGTCTAGTGTGAGACAGTTATTCTTGGCCTATGTGGTTATTCTAAAGCAGTCTTATCCTTGTCCAGTGGGCCATAAGCCTGTTGTCCAAAAACCTGAACTTAGTTCACAGTAACAATGATTTTGATCTTAATGATGGCAATTTTGGAAGTCCCTAATTTCATTTGTGGCTGGGATAAAAATGTATCTGATTTGTATGACAACCATCGTTAAATACTGACTTCAGAATTTACTCACTTTTTAAATTTATATTTATTTTAAGTATTTTATATTGGAAAACTAATCTTCAAATTAAGATATTTTTAATGGTAATGCAGTCAGAATTTGACTCAACCAGTATTTAAATCCAATCTATGGGCCCAGAGTTATACTGTCCCTACTTGCCACACACTGCCTCCATGCATGCATTCATGATTCAGTCAGAATAGGCCAGTAGGAATATTGTGAAGAAATGATTCAGGGAGCCCCAGAGCTATAAGTTAGGTAGCTGCAGGCAATAATACTTTGCCCAAATGAAGCCAAATAAGATAAACCAGATCACTGTGTCCCAAAAGATCAGAAGAACATTTGCAAAATTTGTTTTGTTTCCCTTCAACCAATATTTTTCTGTTTCTTTCAACACTTAGACTCTCCTCTCCCCCATCTCTGATGTCCTTATGAACCCCACAAACTACACATCCCCTCCCCATAGCTTCACTTGACTCACATACATGGCTCTAGCATAGGTCTGGGCTAGGCACAGTTCTACATTAATCTTTTCTTTCCTGCTACAAACCCCGGTATCCCATTTAAAAGAAATTTTCAAGGATTAATTTTAGCTCCACATGAAATGATTATACTATTGATATATGTAATCAAAGGAGATAGAGACACTTGAGCATCTCAACATTTTCTTACAGTATTTTCAAAGAATCACATATCAACTTAAGGAAAGGCCTGATGAGGTGACGATTTACGTATTATACATTCTAACCTCTATCAAAACACAAGGTTCAATTGACTATTGAGAACAAACTAATGGCTGCCAGAGGGGCAGGGGGACAGAGATGGGTATAATGGATGAAGGGTAGTGGGAGATAGAAGCTCGCAATGTGGAATTAGTAAATCACAGGAATAAAAGGCAAGCATAGGGAATATAGTCAGTGGTATTGTAATGGCATTGCATGGTGACCTGTGAGAAGTATCCTATAGCCAGTGTAATAGAACATACAGACTTGTCCAATCATGGTGTGTGTTATGTGTGAAACTAAATGGAACATTGTATATAAATTATGCTTCAATTAAAAAAAAAAGAAAAGAAATAAATGGCGGCCACACATTTCAATTCTACGACATGAAGTTTGACGCCAGAATACGCCAGAATATTGACCACTTAATGAAAAATAAAAGTATACATGGTAAAATGATAGTGTACAATGATCTGACTCCAGTGGAAACAAGGTATGAAAAGGCAAACATCCCTTAAATCTATGTTCCTCTTCAGCAAATGCAGTCAACTTGCTTTCATTTGAGAATAGGGATTAGGAGAGGACGGAAGCCACTTGTCCATTTGTTTGCATCCATGCCTCTATCCCTGTTTACATGTGCCTACTTATATGTATACTGTCCTCATACACACATCCCACTCCAATGTTACATGTCCTCGCCTGCTTTTCACTCAACTTCTCTCCTGCATTTATCTACATTCCTTTGGAACAACAGGAAAAGAATAACCATTAAATGAACCTCCCTCCCATTCATTGAAAGACGATGGACCTCTATCTCATAATGTGAAACATTAATATTTGCTGCTATGGAGGTATTTTGAAATAATAAATATGGTGTTTAATTTTAAATTAGTGACCTGAAAGGGTGAGAATATTTTTCCTCACCACATGCAGGCCATATCCATTTAAGAATCTAACTGAATTTGACACTGCATATAGTTTAGGTTTTCAATGTCCATTGTATAATTTTAAGAAACATGTTGATTTGCAGACCAGAATCAGTGAATTCACCTGTAGATCCTCAATCCCCAGCATAGGACCTACCATCACTTTAGTGGTCAATCAATGAAGGAGAGGACCTATGTGTATATACTGCCTGGAATCTGTTTGGGTAAAACCTCATTCCCTCCTCTCTTAAGGAATGAGATCAACTTCACATGTGTCTATTTTACTCAGGGATATCATCAGTGAAAATTTTGATGACATGTTTTTATATCTAGTGTAATTTCTATAGGCAGTATTGGATGGTGGCTGAGATCAGAGCTTTCAAATTTGTGCTCTCTAACTCTGAATCCAGTGGGACCAATGTCAAGAAACTGAAAGTCTGTGGGACTTTTTTCATCTATAGGAATAATAGAAATATCTTTGTCAAGGATTATAATAAAGGTCTTCTCAACAGTCTATTGTTAAGATTTAATAAGCCATATTTGGAAAGTACCATTAGACATAGTAAGCACGTAGCAAATGCTAACTATTTTTTTCAAGATATATTTTAATTCTTCCATGGGAAGAGTCAGATTTCAATTGTAGGCTAAATAATACTTTTTTTTTTTATAAACATATATTTTTTTTCCCCAGGGGTACAGGTCTGTGAATCTCCAGGTTTACACACTTCACAGCACTCACCATAGCACATACCCTACCCAATGTCCATAACCCGACCCCCTCCCAAGCCCCCTCCCCCCAGCAACCCTCAGTTTGTTTTGTGAGATTAAGAGTCACTTATGGTTTGTCTTCCTCCCAATCCCAACTTGTTTCATTTACTCTTCTCCTAACCCATTAACCCCCCCATGTTGCATCTCCTCTCCCTCATATCAGGGAGATCATATGATAGTTGTCTTTCTCTGATTGACTTAATTCGCTAAGCATGATACCCTCTAGTTCCATCCACGTCGTCGCAAATGGCAAGATTTCATTACTTTTGATGGCTGCATAGTATTCCATTGTATATATATACCACATCTTCTTTATACATTCATCTGTTGATGGACATCTAGGTTCTTTCCATAGTTTGGCTATTGTAGACATTGCTGCTATAAACATTCGGGTGCACGTGCCCCTTAGGATCACTACGATTGTATCTTTAGGGTAAATACCCAGCAGTGCAATTGCTGGGTCATAGGGTAGTTCTATTTTCAACATTTTGAGGAACCTCCATGCTGTTTTCCAGAGTGGTTGCACCAGCTAGCATTCCTACCAACAGTGTAGGAGGGTTCCCCTTTCTCCGCATCCTTGCCAGCATCTGTCATTTCCAGACTTGTTAATTTTAGCCATTCTGACTGGTGTGAGGTGGTATCTCATTGTGGTTTTGATTTGTATTTCCCTGATGCCAAGTGATATGGAGCATTTTTTCATGTGTCTGTTGGCCATCTGGATGTCTTCTTTGCAGAAATGTCTGTTTATGTCCTCTGCTCATTTCTTGATTGGATTATTTGTTCTTTGGGTGTTGAGTTTGCTAAGTTCTTTATAGATTCTGGACACTAGCCCTTTATCTGATATGTCGTTTGCAAATATCTTCTCCCATTCTGTCAGTTGTCTTTTGGTTTTGTGAACTGTTTCCTTTGCTGTGCAAAAGCTTTTGATCTTGATGAAGTCCCAATAGTTCATTTTTGCCCTTGCTTCCCTTTCCTTTGGCAATGTTCCTAGGAAGATGTTGCTGCGGCTGAGGTCGAAGAGGTTGCTGCCTGTGTTCTCCTCAAGGATTTTGATGGATTCCTTTCTCACATTGAGGTCCGTCATCCATTTTGAGTCTATTTTCGTGTGTGGTGTAAGGAAATGGTCCAATTTCATTTTTCTGAATGTGACTATCCAATTTTCCCAACACCATTTATTGAAGAGGCTGTCTTTTTTCCATTGGACATTCTTTCCTGCTTTGTCGAAGATGAGTTGACCATAGAGTTGAGGGTCTATTTCTGGGCTCTCTATTCTGTTGCATTGATCTATGTGTCTGTTTTTGTGCCAGTACCATGCTGTCTTGATGATGACAGCTTTGTAATAGAGCTTAAAGTCCGGAATTGTGATGCCAACAACTTTGGCTTTCTTTTTCAATATTCCTTTGGCTATTCGCGGTCTTTTCTGGTTCCATATAAATTTTAGGATTATTTGTTCCATTTCTTTGAAAAAAATGGATGGGACTTTGATAGGAATTGCATTAAATGTGTAGATTGCTTTAGGTAGCATAGACATTTTCACAATATTTATTCTTCCAATCCAGGAGCATGGAA
>NW_022631001.1:28386028-28410909 GCF_010015895.1 Lontra canadensis | reverse complement strand
TTCTTCTCTAGTGCACATGGAACATTCTCCACAATAGATCACATCCTGGGCCCTAAATCAGGTCTCAACCGGTATCAAAAGATTGGGATCATTCCCTGCATATTTTCAGACCACAATGCTCTGAAGCCAGAACTCAATCAGAATAGGAAATTTGGAAAGAACCCAAATACATGGAGACTAAACAGCATCCTTCTACAGAATGAATGGGTCATCCAGGAAATTAAAGAGGAATTGAAAAAAAATTCATGGAAACAAAGGATAATGAAAACACAATGGTTCAAAATCTGTGGGACACAGCAAAGGCAGTCCTGAGAGGAAAATATATAGCAATACAAGCCTTTCTTAAGAAACAAGAACAAGAAAGGTCTCAGGTACACAACCTAACCCTACACCTAAAGGAGCTGGAGAAAGAACAACAAAGAAAGCCTAAACCCAGCAGGAGAAGAGAAATCATAAAGATCAGAGCAGAAATCAATGAAATAGAAACCAAAAAACAATAGAACAAATCAATGAAACTAGGAGCTGGTTCTCTGAAAGAATTAATAAGATTGATAAACCCCTGGCCAGACATATCAAAAAGAAAAGAGAAAGGACCCAAATAAATTAAATCATGAATGAAAGAGAAAAGATCAAAACCAACACCAAAGAAATACAATTATAAGAACATACTATGAGCAACTCTACGCCAACAAATTTGACAATCTGGAAGAAATGGATGCATTCCTAGAGACATATAAACTACCACATCTGGGCCAGGAAGAAATAGAAAACCTGAACAGACCCATAACCAGTAAAGAGATTGAAACAGTCATCAAAAATCTCCAAACAAACAAAAGCCCAGGGCCAGATGGTTTCTCAGGGGAATTCTACCAAACATTTAAAGAAGAATAATCCCTATTCTCCTGAAACTGTTCCAAAAAATAGAAATGGAAGGAAAACTTCCAAACTCATTTTATGAGGCCAGCATCACCTCGATCCCAAATCCAGACAAGCATCCCATCAAAAACAAGAATTATAGACCAATATCCTTGATGACCACAGATGCGAAAATTCTCACCAAAATACTAGCCAATAGGATTCAACAGTACATTACGAGGATTATTCACCACGACCTAGTGGGATTTATTCAAGGGCTGCAAGGTTGGTTCAGCATCCGCAAATCAATCAATGTGATACAATACATTAATAAAAGAAAGAAGAAGAACCATATGATACTCTCAATAGATGCTGAAAAAGCATTTGACAAAGTACAGCATCCCTTCCTGATCAAAACTCTTCAAAGTGTAGGGAAAGAGGGCACATACCTCAATATTATCAAAGCCATCTATGAAAAACCCACCGCAAATATCATTGTCAATGGAGAAAAACTGAAAGCTTTTCCACTAAGGTCAGGAACATGGCAGGGATGTCCGTTATCACCACTGCTATTCATCATAGTACTAGAAGTCCTAGCCTCAACAATCAGACAACAAAAGGAAATTAAAGGCATCCAAATCGGCAAAGAAGTCAAACTATCACTCTTCACAGATGATACGAAACTATATGTGGAAAACCCAAAAGACTCCACACCAAAACTGCTAGAACTTGTACAGGAATTCAGTAAAGTGTCAGGATATAAAATCAATGCACAGATATCAGTTGCATTTCTCTACACCAACAACAAGACAGAAGAAAGAGAAATTAAGGAGTCAACCCCGTTTACAATTGCACCCAAAACTATAAGATACCTAGGAATAAACCTAACCAAAGAGACTAAGAATCTATACACAGAAAACTCTAAAGTACTCATGAAAGAAATTGAGGAAGACACAAAGAAATGGAAAAATGTTCCATGCTCCTGGATTGGAAGAATAAATATTGTGAAAATGTCTATACTACCTAAAGCAATCTACACATTTAATGCAATTCCTATCAAAGTCCCATCCATTTTTTTCAAAGAAATGGAACAAATAATCCTAAAATTTATATGGAACAAGAAAAGACCTCCAATAGCCAAAGGCATATTGAAGAAGAAAGCCAAAGGTGGTGGCATCACAATTCTGGACTTCAAGCTCTATTAGAAAGCTGTCATCATCAAGACATCATGGTAGTGGCACAAAAACAGACACATAGATCAATGCAACAGAATAGAGAGCCCAGAAATAGACCCTCAACTCTATGATCTACTAATCTTCGACAAAGCAGGAAAGAATGTCCAATGGAAAAAAGACAGCCTCTTCAACAAATGGTGTTGGGCAAATTGGACAGCCACATGCAGATAAATGAAATTGGACCATTTCCTTACACCACACACGAAAGTAGACTCAAAATGGATGACGGACCTCAATGTGAGAAAGGAATCCATCAAAATCCTTGAGGAGAACACAGGCAGCAACCTCTTCAACCTCAGCCACAGCAACATCTTCCTAGAAACATCACCAAAGGCAAGGGAAGCAAGGGCATAAATGAACTATTGGGATTTCATCAAGATCAAAAGCTTTTGCACAGCAAAGGAAACAGTTAACTAAACCAAAAGACAACTGACAGAATGGGAGAAGGTATTTGCAAATGACATATCAGATAAAGGGCTAGTATCCAAAATCTATAAACAACTAGAAAACTCAACACCCAAAGAACAAATAATCCAATCAAGAAATGGGCAGAAGACATGAACAGACATTTCTGCAAAGAAGACATCCAGATGGCCAACAGACACATGAAAAAGTGCTCCATATCACTCAGCATCAGGGAAATACAAATCAAAACCACAATGAGATCCCACCTCACACCAGTGATTATGGCTAAAATGAACAATTCAGGAAATGACAGATGCTGGCGAGGATGTGGAGAAAGGGGAACCCTCCTACACTGTTGGTGGGAATGCAAGCTAGTGCAACCACTCTGGAAAACAGCATGGAGGTTCCTCAAAATGTTGAAAATAGAACTACCCTATGACCCAGCAATTGCACTGCTGGGTATTTACCCTAAAGATACAAGCGTAGTGACCCAAAGGGGCACGTGCACCCGAATGTTTATAGCAGCAATGTCTACAATAGCCAAACTATGGAAAGAACCTAGATGTCCATCAACAGATGAATGGATAAAGAAGAGGTGGTATATATATGAAATGGAATACTGTACAGCCATCAAAATAAATGAAATCTTGCCATTTGTGATGACGTGGTTGGAACTAGAGGGTATCATGCTTAGCAGAGAAGGACAACTCTCATATGATCTCCCCGATATAAGGAAGTGGAGATGCAACATGGGGGGTTAAGGGGTTAGGAGAAGAATAAATGAAACAAGATGGGATTTGGAGGGAGACAAAGCATAAGTGACTCTTAATCTCACAAAAAACTGAGGGTTGCTGGGGGGAGGGGGGTTGGATGAAGGAGCGTGGGGTTATGGACATTGGGGAAGGTATGTACTATGGTGTGTGCTGTGAAGTGTGTAAACCTGGCGATTCACAGACCTGTACCCCTGGGGATAAAAATATATTATATATTTATTAAAAAAATCTCATTATATAAAATCTCATTTCCAAAGATGATTGTACATGTTGGAATCCACTAAATGTGTAATATGGGGATAAAAAGTTTTTGCTCCTTTGATTGTTTTCCTGGTTTGAATGTCAAAAGTATTAAATGACTTTTACCCATTAAAAAAAAAAATGTATGTTGTGTGTATATATATGTATATGTATATATACATATATATATTTCCATTTTTATATGTATGTGTATATATATATGTATTCCCTTGTTTATATATATGCATATATATATTTATTATATATATATTCACTATATATGCATATATCTAGTGAAATTGAAATGAAAGTGTATTTCCTAGAATCTTGGAATCTTGAATAATTACCTTGGATTAAAATATATGATGTAGTCACTTGGATTTCAGCAAGTTAATCTATTTTAGAAGTTAAAAAAACCCTGTGATATTAGAAATTCTTGTTTGTTTGTCCCACACTAACTGTATAAAACTATCTTGTGTAACTATTGGTTTTTGACTGGTAAATGGAATTATTTTAGTACCTTATTTATTGGGTTGATGGTTAAATGAAATATGCTATAGGATGTATTTGGCATTAAAATATAAATCTTATTTTGATGATGGTAATTTTTAGGAACAGATACACTAAAGAACGCAGTAGACCTAATTGAACCTAGCCAGGATGTCTGGTTGTTACAGCATTATTTGTAGAGATGACTATGTTTTCTCTATTGAACATCCTTGATATTGTTTTTGGGATTCAATGACCTCATAGGTAGACATAAATTTCTTAACTCTATTCCGTATGACTTATCAGTGACTTGGCAATATGAGTCCCTTCATGACTGTAACTTTCTTAAAATCAAAGATGGACAGGAAATTGAGGTAATTGGTTTTATTACTAAATCAATTACTACTAAGTCAATTTTCTATTAAAAACATGGATTGCCAGATTGGCATATGCTTCATAATGAATACATATCAATTTTTCTGAGAAAAAATTTGAATGATGATCCTTTAAAGTTTATTCATTAACTTACCCCCCAAAACCCAAAAATTCAGAAAAAAAGGAAAACATATAGTTATTAATCTATGTGTGAAAGTACTTCATGATATTACAATAAAGTGGAAAACAGTTGTTTATCCATTCTAAAGCAAAAGAAAGGTCGGAACCATCATTCAAAGTAAGTTCAACATGAACAGAAATTTAGAGTGTGACATGCCAAATCAGGAACAGAATCCAGATATGTGCTGAAAATATTGTTATAAGAGTTGGCATAATAAAATTGATACCACAGTTATTTTGAGAAGATATTATTCCCAGCAATAATGTATAGTTTAGGGAACTCAGGATAGAAGATTGGAAGACAACAAAATTTAAATAAAATCAGTAGAAGAAGAGGAGGGAAACAAAACGATAAGCTAGTTTAAGCTATTCCTTAGTGACTCAAAACTTGGCTAATGATTGGCTAACATGTGCCAATCTGACCTCTGAATCAATTCTATTCAACATGAATCTGTACCATTGTATCTGTCTCCTTCACAGACAAACTTCTAGGAAGAGAATCCTCTTTTTATCTCTATCTCTTCTCCCCAATATCTATTGTGAATGCCTCCTCCATCCTATTGAAAGGATTCATCCTAAATTTGCCAGCATCTCCATTACCGCAAGTCCCTCTTAAGTTAGCAGAGAAAGTCTAGAAACCAGGTGAATCATGTCAAGGAGAAAGGTTCCATGTCCATAAGTATTTCCTTAGAATTCATTTGTTCTAATGATAAAAGACATATGAATTCTTCCTATATTCCTAAAAGTTTGAAAGCATATTTATCTTCTTTTTCCTTGCATTGAGAGCAGATGACATGATTTCTCCACATCTATGAGGCATAAAATACCTGCATTCTGAGGGAAAAGTGGAAGAAAAGAGGAAGAAAGGTATAAATAGGAGGAATGGAGAGAAATTTCATCAGATGGTCAACAACTGGCTCAGGATTCTGCATGGTAGAATTAACTAACTAATTAACTAATTAATTAATTTTACTTAAATTCAATTAGCCCACTTATAGTACATCATTAATCAGATGTGGTATCAATAATTAATCAGTTGTGTATAATAAGAACTGCTCATCATATCATGTGCCCTCCTCAATGCCCATCATCAAGTTACCTCATCCTCTAACCCTACTCCCCTCTATCAACCCTCAGTTTTTAATTTTTTATTTCTTTTCAGCGTAGCAGTATTCATTGTTTTTGCACCACACCCAGTGCTCCATGCAATCCGTGCCGTCTCTAATGCCCACCACCTGGTTTCCCCAACCTCCCATCCCCCCTCCCCTTCAAAACACTCAGATTGTTTTTCAGGGTCCATAGTCTCTCATGGTTCACCTCCCCTTCCAATTTCCCTCAACTCCCTTCTCCTCTCCATCTCCCCTTGTCCTCCATGCTATTTGTTATGCTCCACAAATAAGTGAAACCATATGATAATTGACTCTCTCTGCTTGACTTATTTCACTCAGCATAATCTCTTCCAGTCCCGTCCATGTTGCTACAAAAGTTGGGTATTCATCCTTTCTGATGGAGGCATACCCTCAGCTTATTTCCTATGATTAAGAGTCTCCCCTGGTTTTTTCCCTTTCTGATGACTTCCCATTCCACTTTCCCTTCTTTCCCCTATGATCGTCTCTGCGGTTTCTTATATTCTACATAGAGTGAAACCATACGATACTTGTCTTTCATTGATTGAGTTATTTTGCTCATCATATACCCTCTAGTTCCACCTACCTTGATAGAAGGAACACACTCCAATATCATAAAAGCCATCTATGGAAGTCCCACAGCAAACATCATTCTGAGTGGGCAAAAACTGAGACTTTTTCCCCTAAAGCCAGGAACTGGATGGAGTGCCAACTCTCACCACTGTTGTTCAACATAGTTCTAGAAACCTTGCCTCAGCAATCAGACAACAAAAAGAGATTAAAAAAAATTCAAATTGATAAAGAAGTCAAATGCTCATTCTTCTCAGATGACAGGATACTTTATGTGGAAAACCCAAAAGACTCCACCCCAAAATTGCTAGAACTCATACAGGAATTCAACGACGTGGCAGGATATGAAATCAATACACAGAAATCAGTTTCATTTCATACATTAACAATGAGACAGAAAAAAGAGAAATGAAAGAACCAACCCCATTTACAACTGCACCCCAAACCATAAGATACCTAGGAATAAACCTAACCAAAGGAGTAAAGGATCTATACTCTAAAAACTACAGAACAATTATGAAAGAATTGAGGAAGACAAGTGGAAAAACATTCCATGTTCATGGATTGGAAGAATAAATATTGTTAAAATGTCTATACTACCCAAAGCAATCTACACAATCAATGTTATCCCTAACAAAATACAATCCACTTTTTTTTTCACAAAGCTGGACAAATAATTCTAAAATTAGTATGGTAGGATTTGGAAATGTACATCATAATTGGTCATTGTGAGAATAACATTAAATTTACAAAAATAGCTTCAATAGAATAAAAATCTCAGGATTAAGACTGCAAGAGAAGGAGAGTAAATGTGTGATAAAAAGATATTGTGGATACAGACTTTTCTTTCCAGAAGTGCCTTAGTGAACAAAGAGTCCTAAGGACATTTATAGAATTCATGGCATAGGAACATTCCCACATCTAAGTGTTCTTTAGAAGTTATTCCAAATGAGGATGGCAGAAAAGGAACTGAACTCATAAAAATACAACTTGTGTGTATTAGTTTCTCTACATTTACCCTGTGGGGGAAGAGAAAAGAGAAGATTAGTGCAATTCTGCAAATTATAGAAATTATTTCAGAAACATTAGCTGTGGATGGACCCAAAAGGGTATCATTCTGAGCTGCTGGGAGCCTCCTGGACTGGCCTAGTGATGAGGAAATCCCTCAGGTCATTCACTGGGGAATATTTTAATTGGTAGTCAACAGTTTTCTTCTACAATTCAAGCTCAATAAATTTATGTGGCTGCCTCAACATGATATAGACCTTGCTATGGGTTTTTTTGGAAGATGAATCCACCAACATGACCTCAGAAAGACTAGCAGGATAGGGTCAAATTTGTTTTGTAGGGACAGAAGAAAAGCAGGAAAGGCTATTACAGATTTGTCCATATATTGGATATGGCCCGAGCAGCAAATGGATCAGAGTTCATGACTTTCACACAGGCTATTACTTAAGGTGTAGACAGAAGAAGAGGCACTGCCCAGCACATGATACCAGGGAATGAGACCAGAATCTTGGGAGGAAGAAAGACGGATGAGAGGTAAGCAACGAGGAATAGGGCTATGAAGACTGATGGTGGTCTTCAGGTGTCAGGTAAGAGCAGAACTGGTTCCCAACAACAAAGGGTGAGGAAGTCTCACTATCCCCAGATTTACCTCATAATGCTTCACTACCAGCTTCTCCAGGGATTACCACCCCTTCCCACCTGCCCTGTATTCACTTACATCCTCTCCCTTGCCTTCCCACCATCTGTATCTGTCATGTAATGCTCCCATGGCAGCTCCTGTCTCTTGAATAAGTCAGACAATGGGATTGCTACTGAAGGATCTCTATTCAGCATATGGTTAAGTGATCATGAACTTGCTGACATATAGCAACTGTGTTGGAGAGTCTCAGAAAGAATTACATAACCGAACCCTGTTTTGTTTTGTTTTTTTTTTTTTTGAAGGACAACAAATATTTTTCTATTGTATGACCTGAGAATGTCATGATTCTAGATATGCAATTTTTTAAACAATGATCTTTATCATAGAAGAACTCTGATATGGGGACTAAGAGCCCAAGTCTTTTGAAAATTCAGTCATCAGTGAATTGTGCTGATCAAATTATCATTAATGGCTCTACAGCCTTTTCCTGAATCATTTCTGGTGTCCCAAAGTCTGCCCTCTGTGCTCCTTTTCTTCTTCTAGATTGGATTCCCTTCTAAGGGGAAATTAATGGAGAGCCTGCTTCCCCCTCTCTCTCTACCTGTCTCTCTGCCTACTTATGATCTCTGTCTGTCAAATAAATAAATAAACAAAATCTTTTAAAAAATAAATAAATTGCCAAATGTTATCTCTAAAAAAATAATATGGAACTTTGATCCAGATTGTAAAAATTACAGGGATTTGAATCTTTTCTCAAGCTCTAACTCACATTCTTTTGAAAGGACATCAATTCATATGTAGATATAGAATGTATAGACAGATATAGATATCTAAGTATATTATGCACTTGGGTGGAGTTGTTTCTATCTCTCTTGTCTTTCATACAAGCCCTTGATAACAATATACTGGATAGAGTTTGACTATTTGCTGGTACAGACTAACAGTTTCTGACTCAAATAGTGGGGGAAAAAAATAGAGTTCTAAGGATTACCTGCAATTTGGGATAGGGAGAGATTTATGAAAATCTGATTGATGGTCAATTTGCAAACAAAATAAACAAATATTATTATTGTGTCCACAGGTCCAGCAGTTGATTCCCTTACTCAGATGATCTGGTGGTTCTAATGCATTTGACCTGGTATACACCTAATCTCTTCTTGTGGACTAGTGCTTGGGGATGTCCTCCCTCAAAACAGTGATGTGCATCAATGATCAAGTCTTTTTTCCATCAATAATACAGGTGAAATGGATGATATGACCTTAGACTTTGGCCAGTATCAGAGAGACTCACTATGACGACTTCGGATTAAAAAAGGAGTAGAGAAGAAGAATAGAATACCATTGACTGAGATACTCCTTTCATTTGGTTCTGAAGACCCAAAAACATTATGTCCATCTCCAATATTACAGTCTTCCTGCCTTCTGTGTTGACCCTAATAGGGATCCCAGGCCTAGAGTCTGTGCAGTGCTGGATCGGGATTCCATTCTGTGCCATGTATCTCTTTGCTTTGATTGGAAATTCTGTGCTTCTGATCATTATCATTTCAGAGCATAGCCTCCATGAACCCATGTATATTTTCCTAGGCATGCTAGGAGTCACAGATATTGTACTTGGCACAAGCATTGTGCCCAAGATGCTTGGCATTTTCTGGTTTCATGTGCCAGAGATTTATTTTGATTCTTGCTTGCTTCAAATGGGGTTCATCCACATTTTTGAGTGCATCGAGTCAGGCATCCTCCTGGCCATGGCTATGGACCGTTATGTGGCCATCTGTTATCCACTAAGATATACTGCCATCTTCACCCACCAGCTGGTCACCCAAATAGGGGCTGTGGTAACACTTAGAGCTGCCATTCTGGTAGCCCCATCTTTAGTACTGATAAAATGTCGTCTTCAGTTTTACCATACAACCATCATCTCCCATTCCTACTGTGAACATATGGCCATTGTGAAGCTGGCTGCAGAAAATGTGCAGGTCCACAAAATCTATGGCTTGTTTGTGGCATTCACTGTTGCAGGATTTGACATGATATTCATCACTTTGTCCTACATACAAATATTTATCACAGTTTTTCGTTTGCCCCAGAAGGAGGCTCGGTGGAAAGCATTCAATACCTGCATCGCCCACATCTGTGTCTTTCTCCAGCTCTACTTCCTTGCCTTCTTCTCCTTCTTCACACATAGGTTTGGTGCTCACGTTCCCCCTTATATCCATATCCTCTTTTCTAGTCTCTACTTGCTGGTCCCCCCTTTTCTCAATCCACTTGTCTATGGTGCCAAGACCAAGCAGATCCGCATTCACATAGTAAAGATGTTGTGTTCATAAAATCTAATGGGATTATTACCTGCAGTCTTCTCCTTTATGCAATAGTAACAATTTCTCAAAACTAAATAAAATAACAAAAATGCATGTTAATTGTGATGCTTGAGTTTTCTATTTAATTGTTTTGTGAATTTTTCTGCCTTTTTAAAAAAAGATTTTATTTATTTGACAAAGAGAGAGAGATCACAAGTAGGCAGAGCAGCAGGCAGAGAGAGGGGAAAGCAGGCTCCCAGCTGAGCAGAGAGCTAGATGGAGGGCTCAATCCCAGGACCCTGAGATCATGACCTGAGCTGAAGGCAGAGGTTTAACCCACTGAGTCACCCAGGTGCCCCTTTTCCTGCTTTTTAAATGTTTGTCACATCATAGCCCATGACATCTATCAGTCATGGAATTTAGATTCTACTGAGTAATGAGATTGAGAAATGTGGAAGGAGCAAAATAGTGAACATGTACAATTTCCCCTTTTCTTTATTTTTAGTTCCCAATTAAACTTGCTTCTTTAAGTATCCTTCTCCAGAAGGATTACAAATATGTGTCTCTCAATGAATTTAAATGCACCCAGGACTCATTGGCTAGATTGAGGATAGAGGAGCTCTTGGCTCCTCTGGGCTGGAGATTGGGAGGCCGCCATTTTCATTCCCGTCCTCCAGAACTCTATGGAAATCATTCAGGGAACAAAAACTCACAAAAGCGAACCCGAGCGGATTACTTAGCCTGGCCCCTGGTAAGGGCCATGCAATTCTGCCTCAGGCAAAGACACTTGAGAATCACTACAACAGGCCCCTCCCCCAGAAGATCAACAAGAAATCTAGCCAAGACCAAGTCCACTTAACAAGGAAAATAGCAGAATTCCAGAGGAGGAGAAAGCAAAGCATGGAATTCATGGCTTTCTCCCCATGATTCTTTAGTCCTGCAGTTAATCATTTTTTTAAATTTTATTTTCTTTCTATTGCTTAATTTTTTTAAACTTTTACCCTTTCCTCTTTTAACGTTTTTTAACTAGTTTATCTTAACAATACCTTTCATAAAAAAAAAATCTTTTTTGAACGTTCATTCTTATAGCCATGTTTTATCCTTCATTGTATCTACCTTTATTTTTTGTATACACATAGGGATTTTTCTTCTAAAAAATTTGGGGTACTTCTTCTAATAGACCAAAATATACCCTAAATCTAGGTCTGGGCTTGTTCTAATCTCCAGCCAGAGCAAATTCTCTCCACTTTCTTTTTCTTTATTTTCCCAACCAACTTACTTTATCAACTCCTTTTTTAAAAGTTAAAAAAAAAAAAAGTTTTCATCTTTATAGGCATATTCCATCCCTTTTTGTGTTTACCCTTATATATGGTTTTCATTCTTTAAAATTTTGGGAGGTAGTTTCTTCTAAGAGACCAAATACTCCCAAAATTAAGGGAGTGACCCTGTTCTAGTCACCAGTCTAATACATACATATATATATATTTTTTCTTTTCTATGTTTTTTTCTTTATTAGTTTTACTTTTTCAATTTTTTTTCTCTGAACTTCCTTTTATCCCCTTTCTCCCCAGCACAATTTGGGGTCTCGTCTGATTTGGTTAAAGCACATTTTCCAGGGGTCTTTGCCACCCTTTTAGTGTTTTATTTGCTCCCTCATATTTTCTTATCTGGACAAAATGACAAGGCAGAAAAATTAACCACACAAAAAAAAAAAAGAACAAAAGGCAATTCCAAAGGCTAGGGACCTAATCAATACAGACATTAGTAATATGTCAGATCTAGAGTTCAGAATGACGATTCTCAAGGTTCTAGCCAGGCTCGAAAAAGGCATGGAAGATATTAGAGAAACCCTCTCTGAAGATATAAAAGCCCTTTCTGGAGAAATAAAAGAACTAAAATATAACCAAGTTGAAATCAAAAAAACTATTAATGAGGTGCAATAAAAAAATGGAGGCTCTGACTGCTAGGATAAATGAGGCAGAAGAAAGAATTAGTGATATAGAAGACCAAATGACAGAGAATAAAGAAGCTGAGCAAAAGAGGGACAAACAAATACTGGACCACGAGGGGAGAATTCGAGAGATAAGTGACACCGTAAGACAAAACTACATTAGAATAATTGGGATTCCAGAAGAAGAAGAAAGAGAGAGGGGAGCAAAAGGTATATTGCAGAGAATTATTGGAGAGAATTTCCCCAATATGGCAAAGGGAACAAGCATCAAAATCCAGGAGATGCAGAGAACCCCCCTCAAAATCAATAAGAATAGGTCCACACCCTGTCACCTAATAGTCAAATTTACAAGTCTTAGTGACAAAGAGAAAATCCTGAAAGCAGCCCGGGAAAAGAAGTCTGTAACATACAATGGTAAAAATATTAGATTGGCAGCAGACTTATCCACAGAGACCTGGCAGGCAAGAAAGAGCTGGCATGATATATTCAGAGCACTAAATGAGAAAAACATGCAGCCAAGAATACTAAATCCAGCTAGACTATCATTGAAAATAGAAGGGGAGATTAAAAGCTTCCAGGACAAACAAAAACTGAAAGAATTTGCAAACACCAAACCAGCTCTACAGGAAATATTGAAAGGGGTCCTCTAAGCAAAGAGAGACCCAAAAAGTAGTAAATTGGAAAGGAACAGAGAAAATATACAGTAATAGTCACATTACAGGCAATACAATGGCACTAAATTCTTATCTCTCAATAGTTACCCTGAATGTTAATGGGCTAAATGCCCCAATCAAAAGACACAGGGTATCAGAATGGATAAAAAACCAAAACCCATCATATGTTGCCTACAAGATACTCATTTTAAACCTGAAGACACCTCCAGATTTAAAGTGAGGGGGTGGAAAAGAATTTACCATGCTAATGGACATCAGAAGAAAGCAGGAGTGGCAATCCTTATATCAGATTAACTTGATTTTAAGCCAAAGACTATAATAAGAGATGAGGAAGGACACTATATCATGCTCAAAGGGTCTGTCCAACAAGAAGATCTAACAATTTTAAATATCTATGCCCCTAACGTTGGAGCAGCCAACTATATAAACCAATTAATACCAAAATCAAAGAAACACATCGACAATAATACAATAATAGTAGGGGACTTTAACACTCCCCTCACTGAAGTGGACAGATCATCCAAGCAAAAGATCAATAAGGAAATAAAGGCCTTAAATGACTCACTGGAGCAGATGGACATCGTGGATATATTCAGAACATTCCATCCCAAAGCAACAGAATACACATTCTTCTCTAGTGCACATGGAACATTCTCCACAATAGATCACATCCTGGGCCCTAAATCAGGTCTCAACCGGTATCAAAAGATTGGGATCATTCCCTGCATATTTTCAGACCACAATGCTCTGAAGCCAGAACTCAATCAGAATAGGAAATTTGGAAAGAACCCAAATACATGGAGACTAAACAGCATCCTTCTACAGAATGAATGGGTCATCCAGGAAATTAAAGAGGAATTGAAAAAAAATTCATGGAAACAAAGGATAATGAAAACACAATGGTTCAAAATCTGTGGGACACAGCAAAGGCAGTCCTGAGAGGAAAATATATAGCAATACAAGCCTTTCTTAAGAAACAAGAACAAGAAAGGTCTCAGGTACACAACCTAACCCTACACCTAAAGGAGCTGGAGAAAGAACAACAAAGAAAGCCTAAACCCAGCAGGAGAAGAGAAATCATAAAGATCAGAGCAGAAATCAATGAAATAGAAACCAAAAAACAATAGAACAAATCAATGAAACTAGGAGCTGGTTCTCTGAAAGAATTAATAAGATTGATAAACCCCTGGCCAGACATATCAAAAAGAAAAGAGAAAGGACCCAAATAAATTAAATCATGAATGAAAGAGAAAAGATCAAAACCAACACCAAAGAAATACAATTATAAGAACATACTATGAGCAACTCTACGCCAACAAATTTGACAATCTGGAAGAAATGGATGCATTCCTAGAGACATATAAACTACCACATCTGGGCCAGGAAGAAATAGAAAACCTGAACAGACCCATAACCAGTAAAGAGATTGAAACAGTCATCAAAAATCTCCAAACAAACAAAAGCCCAGGGCCAGATGGTTTCTCAGGGGAATTCTACCAAACATTTAAAGAAGAATAATCCCTATTCTCCTGAAACTGTTCCAAAAAATAGAAATGGAAGGAAAACTTCCAAACTCATTTTATGAGGCCAGCATCACCTCGATCCCAAATCCAGACAAGCATCCCATCAAAAACAAGAATTATAGACCAATATCCTTGATGACCACAGATGCGAAAATTCTCACCAAAATACTAGCCAATAGGATTCAACAGTACATTACGAGGATTATTCACCACGACCTAGTGGGATTTATTCAAGGGCTGCAAGGTTGGTTCAGCATCCGCAAATCAATCAATGTGATACAATACATTAATAAAAGAAAGAAGAAGAACCATATGATACTCTCAATAGATGCTGAAAAAGCATTTGACAAAGTACAGCATCCCTTCCTGATCAAAACTCTTCAAAGTGTAGGGAAAGAGGGCACATACCTCAATATTATCAAAGCCATCTATGAAAAACCCACCGCAAATATCATTGTCAATGGAGAAAAACTGAAAGCTTTTCCGCTAAGGTCAGGAACATGGCAGGGATGTCCGTTATCACCACTGCTATTCATCATAGTACTAGAAGTCCTAGCCTCAACAATCAGACAACAAAAGGAAATTAAAGGCATCCAAATCGGCAAAGAAGTCAAACTATCACCTTTGCAGATGATATGAAGCTATATGTGGAAAACCCAAAAGACTCCACACCAAAACTGCTAGAACTTGTACAGGAATTCAGTAAAGTGTCAGGATGTAAAATCAATGCACGGATATCAGTTGCATTTCTCTACACCAACAACAAGACAGAAGAAAGAGAAATTAAGGAGTCAGTCCCATTTACAATTGTACCCAAAACTATAAGATACCTAGGAATAAACCTAACCAAAGAGACTAAGAATCTATACACAGAAAACTATAAAGTACTCATGAAAGAAATTGAGGAAGACACAAAGAAATGGAAAAATGTTCCATGCTCCTGGATTGGAAGAATAAATATTGTGAAAATGTCTATGCTACCTAAAGCAATCTTCACATTTAATGCAATCCCTATCAAAATCCCTCCCATTTTTTTCAAAGAAATGGAACAAATAATCCTAAAATTTATATGGAACCAGAAAAGACCTCCAATAGCCAAAGGAATATTGAAAAAGAAAGCCAGAGTTGGTGGCATCACAATTCTGGACTTCAAGCTCTATTACAAAGCTGTCATCATCAAGACATCATGGTAGTGGCACAAAAACAGACACATATATCAATGGAGCACAATAGAGAGTCCAGAAATAGACCCTCAACTCTATGGTCAACTAATCTTCGACAAAGTAGGATAGAATGTCCAATGGAAAAAAGACAGCCTCTTCAACAAATGGTGTTGGGCAAATTGGACAACCACATGCAGAAAAATGAAATTGGACCATTTCCTTACACCACACATGAAAATAGACTCAAAATGGATGAAGGACCTCAATGTGAGGAAGGAATCCATCAAAATCCTTGAGGAGAATAGAGGCAGCAACCTCTTTGACCTCAGCCACAGCAACATCTTCCTAGGAACATCACCAAAGGCAAGGGAAGCAATGGCAAAAATGAACTATTGGGATTTCATCAAGATCAAAAGCTTTTGCACAGCAAAGGAAACAGTTCACAAAACCAAAAGACAACTGACAGAATAGGAGAAGATATTTGCAAATGACATATCAGATAAAGGGCTAGTATCCAAAATCTATAAAGAACTTAGCAAACTCAACACCCAATGAACAAATAATCCAATCAAGAAATGGGCAGAAGACATGAACAGACATTCCTGCAAGGAAGACATCCAGATGGCCAACAGACACATGAAAAAGTGCTCCACATCACTTAGCATCAGGGAAATACAAATCAAAACCACAATGAGATATCACCTCACACCAGTGAGAATGGCTAAAATGAACAAGTCAGGAAATGACAGATGCTGGTGAAGATGCGGAGAGGGGAATCCTCCTACACTGTTGGTGGGAATGCAAGCTGGTGCAACCACTCTGGAAAACAGCATAGAGGTTCCTCAAAATGTTGAAAATAGAGCTACCCTATGGCCCAGCAATTGCACTACTGGGTATTTACCCTAAAGATACAAATGCAGTGATTTGAAGTGGCACATGCACCCAAATGTTTAAAGCAGCAATGTCTACAATAGCCAAACTATGGAAAGAACCTAGATGTCCATCAACAACAGATGAATGGATGAAGAAGAAGTGGTATATATATACAATGGAATACTATGCAGCCATAATAAGAAATGAAATCTTGCCATTTGCGACAACATGGATAGAACTAGAGGGTATCATGCTTACTGAAATAAGTCACTTGGAGAAAGAGAATTATTATATGATCCCCCTGATATGAGGAAGTGGAGATGCAATGTGGGGTTTGGGGAGTAGGAAAAGAATAAATGAAACAAGACGGGATCGGGAGGGAGACAGACCATAAGAGACATTTAATCTCAGAAAACAAACTGAGGGTTGCTGGGGGAAGGGGGTTCGAGAGAGGGTGGTGGGGTTATGGACATTGGGGAGGGTATGTGCTATGGTGAGTGCTGTGAAGTGTGTAAACCTGGTGATTCATAGACCTGTACCCTGGGGGCTAATAATACATTATATTTTTATAAAAAAAATTTAAAAAATTTAAAAAATGAGAGGAAAGTTTTTTTTTAAATTATTTCTATGGAAACAAAAAAAAAGAAGACTGAGTATATATATATATATATATATATATATATATAAATATATTTATAATGAGACATAGTCTTTAATTTTCAACATTTCTCTTGCCATTTAGGGCATTAAGACATAAAAATCATGAGAAATCCAGTGTTCCTACACATTACTACTTTTTCTACACTCTCACAATTTACTTCTTTATTCATTCATCAAGTGCTATAAAAAAATCCTGCATGATTTTTTTGTAGATTTTTTAATAAATATTTACATTCTCGAGTAAAGATCAGAAACATAAGGTGAATTTTGAGGTAGTGTTTACATTTTTTGAGTTTATAGATATTATGATTTCCTATTTCTGGAGAAAGAGGAGGAAGGGAAGGACAGAGAAGCAGTAGAGGCACCAATGGAATGTGGTTTAGCAAAGAGAATAAAGCACTGAAATTCAACTGAAAGCAGCAGTCTGTACAGTCATTTTTATTTTCTTTGTTTTTTTTTTCTTTATTTAGGGATTCTGATTCTTTTTTAATTTTTTAATTTTAATTTCAATTATATGTATGTTAGTTTCAGGTGTGCAATGTAGTAATTCAACACTTCCATGCATTACCGTGTACTCATTAGGGGACCTGAACTCCTTACTCCCCATCACCAGTTTCTTCTTCTTCTTTTTTTGTTTTTTAATAAAGATTTTATGTATGTATGTATGTATGTATTTATATGAGAGAGAGGGAGAGAGCACAGAAGCAGGGTGATGGGCAGAGGGGCAAGGGAGGGACAGGAAGAGAATCTCAAGCAGACTCCACTGAGCACAAAGTTCAATGTGGTTCTCCATCACAGGACTTTGAGATCATGACTTGAGCCAAAACCAAGAGTCTGAGGTTTAACCAGCTGAATCACCCAGGTGCCCATCCCCTTTGTTCTTTTGTTTTATTTCTTAATGAGTAGAATCATATGTCATTTGTCTTTCTCTGTAGGGAGTCAGACTCTTAATGAAGGACAAATAAATGGCTAGGAAGTAACAACATATCATGCCATGTAGATGATATTAAAGATTAAATATAGAATCAAAAACTTCACAGTACGGCTGTGTCTGTTGCAGAGGGAGCAGGTACAGTTAGAAGAACTAACTGACTTCTCCTTAGCCTCTTCCTGTACAGGAGGACAGAACTGGAAATTAACACATATGGTGTATGAACTCAAAATTTAATTAGTAATAACATTTCTGTCAACACCTGAAGATGATCATGGACATGAACTTCCATGAATAAATCTTAATTCTACAAATAACTATAAGTCCATGTCATATCCACCAGTTTTCTAGGTCCCTTTATGAAGACCTTACTGATTTAATATGGCAGTATGTATTTTTTTATTGCTGACCAAGCTGTTCTTCTCCACAAGAGAGATGAGAGAGCAAGAGCATTAAGGAAGAGAGTGATTCTGGTGGCCACACTGAAGGCATCCAAAATTCCCTTGATTAAAAACAAAAAACAAAAAACACCACTATCAATCTATGAAAAGACATGGAAGAACCTTCAATGTATATTTCTACATGAAAGAAGCCATCCTGAAAAGGTTAATTAGTTACAAGATTGCAAGGACATGACTTTCCAGTAAAGGCAAGACTACAAAAATAGTATAAAGATCAGTGTAATCAGGGGTTCAGGAAGAGGGAGGGAGACATGAATGGGGGGAGCACAGGGAGTTTATAGGATAACAAAGGTGTTCTTTGTGATACTCTAATGGTGGGTACATGACATTATGTACAGGTAACCTCTGGTTTTCCAAAGTTCAAGTTATGCCATTTAGCTCTCATGAAAGACCTACATTAGTACCTGTTTTCAGCACCTGAAAGAAATCTGAAGAATATTTCCACTTTTATAAAAGAGGTGAAAATCAAAACTAGCTTTCAGTGTGTGTTTTGCATTGATCCATTGCAGAGGCAGCGAGAGCAGCCCCACCAAGCTCCTCTCCCAGGAAGAACACTCCACATCACTGTATCAAAACCCTGTAGTTTCACACAGTGTCAGTGAGCATCTGTGCTTTATCCTGATTGATTTTGAACATCTGTTCATAAGATATGTCCCAAAGTATCAGCAAACTCTAAGAGCAGTTATTTTGGGGGTCTGGGAATGCTCAACAAATTTTCCATGTGAATTCATGTTGATTGCTTCTTTGTTTGGTGCCATAATGACTCAGGAAAGGTTTAATAAGAATGCTCTACTTTTACATAGTGGGCAGAAACCATGTACTTGTCAGAAGCATAGAACTGAAAACAGAGTGATCCCTAATGTAAACTGTGGACTTTGGTTAATAATAACACATCAATACTGGTTCAGTTGTTTAACAAAATCTAACATGCACTCATTGAATTTTAATATAACATGGGAGCCAAGAGGACATACTAGTAGCTTTGAAAGAAAAATGAATAAGGCAGTAAAAAACAGGGGCACTGGGGTGGCTCAGTCAGTTAAGTGCTGACCTTTGGCTCAGGTTGTGATCTTGGGGACCTGGAATCAAGCCCTACTTCTGGATCTCTGCTCAGTGGGGAATCTACTTCTCCCTCTCCCTCTGTTTGCACTCCCTCTCTCTCAAATAAATAAATAAACAAATAATCTTTAAAAAAAAAAAAAGGCAGTCACATACAGCCAATACCTGAATGTCTAGAAACAGAATGGCACTGATTGTCACAGCAATGTGGGAATCTGGAAGATAGCATAAAGTCCCTTCACAATGTTGAGGGAAACTACTGGGCTCCTGATGATAATGGTAGTAACTTTCATGTAAATATGGCCACAGACTTCTTTCCTTTCCTCAATTTCTGAGGAGCAAGAAGAAGAGCAAACGTAACAAGCCATGTTTTCATGTGTAGGGAAATAAGCAAAATCAAACAGAAGCCCCACCAGAAAAAGACCGTCTAGGGATAGAAGGTTGGGGAGCAGTAGTTTACTGTTAGTGAGACAGTGGAAACACCAGCCCCTCAATACACATGCAAAAAAAGAGTCCACCCCATGGTGTAAAAGAGTGAAAACATACATGTTGAGTCAGACATTCCTCAAGAGGGGAAATTAAAGGAAGAATTGTGGTCCAGGGAAACAGGCTTAAAAACAGTCTTAAGAAATTGTTGATTTTGTGGCAGGACAAACAATGACAGAAATGGGTATCAGGGGTGCCTGGGTGGTGTGGTCCATTAGGCATGTGAATCTTGATTTTGGCTGAGGTCCTGAACTCAGGGTTGAGATGGAGCCCTGAGTTAGGTTCTGTACTCAGCAGGGAGTATGCTTGAAGATTCTCCCTCCTTCTCCCTTAGACCCTCTCCTGCTCATGTAATCCCCCTGTTGTTTCTGAAATAAATAAATAAACATATAATTCTTTTTTTTTTTTTTTTAAGAAATGTATGTCAGTTAATGTAGACAATAAGCTTGTAAACCACCTTATTCTACTAGAATCCCTGACCCTTTTATAAAGAACTGTGTTTGACATTCCTGGAGACCATGAGACATTTCCAATGAAGAGTTTCTATAGAAGATATATAATTAAAATAAAAATGTTCCTGCTAATAAACCTTTCATCCCCCCCACCCAAAAACACATACACACAACCACACACACATGTATCATAGAGAAAGTAGATTATCTCTCTCGAATTTATCTTTAGGAATAATATGTAGATATGGGCATAAAATAAGAAAATAAAGACAGAACAGAAATAGACAAGAAATAAATCCCATGTTTTAAGAACTGCTTAAAGTCAAAATCATTTCAGAAATATTTACTACATTTTCATTCTTTCTGCTGTGTAACAAACCACCTCAAAACACATTGCCTCAAATAACAATGATTTATCCTTTCTCACAATTCTGTGGGTCAACAATCCAGGCTGGGCTTGACTGTATGGTTCTCTTTCCTTGAGGAATAGGCTGTGGTCACTCGGGGGGGGGCAGCATTTGGCTTGGAACTCCACTGAGTTGCAAGGTCCACAGATTCCTTTCCCATGCCTGGTGCCTTTGTGCTCATGTACATAGTCATACTCTCCCCATGGGGATAGCTTCTTCATGTTATTGGTTTAACTCCAGTGTGGTCCTACTCCTAACACAGGTGACAGGCTTTGAACAAGAAACAAGGTCGAAGTTCCCAGACTTACTTACTAACTTTGGCTCAGTAACCTGAAAACATCACCATCATTCTCGCTACTTAATTGGTCAAAACAACTGTCATCCCAGGTTCAAGGGGAGGAGACACGGGCTTGCCTTCGAATGATAGCAGAGGCATGCACCCATCAAAAAGGGTGTGATTACAGTCAGCTTCTCAGATTACCTTCCACAGTGTCCAAATATTGTAATAGGAATTCACAAAGAATAATAAGCAAGAGAGAAGAAAGTAGTGTAAAGGTCATTGATAGAGAAAAGACAAAAAATATTTATACATACATGTATGAAAGCATTCTCTGAAAAGTAATAAGAGCAAAACCAAACAATAAAACCAAACTGAAACTAAGGTTATAATTATATCCTTTGTAAAAAACAAACAAACAAACAAACACAGATAATCCCAATGCACTTAGAGAAGAGTTATAAAGACTGATAAAGTTAAAAAAAAAAAAAGAAATAGAAAAAAAAGTCCAACAGAGAACATAAAAATCTACATAAAAATCCAAATAAGCTGGGTTATAGACATTAAGGAACACTAGCTCTGAAACTATTGATGTAGTATATTTTGCCCAAATTGAATTTAAATTAAGAAATCCAAATAAGTGTTCACTTCGGCAGCACATATACTAAAATTGGAACGATACAGAGAAGATTAGCATGGCCCCTGCGCAAGGATGACACACAAATTCGTGAAGCGTTCCATATTTTTGATGCAACATGGGGGGTTAAGGGGGTAGGAGAAGAGTAAATGAAACAAGATGGGATTGGGAAGGAGATAAACCATAAGTGACTCTTAATCTCACAAAACAAACTGAGGGTTGATGGAGGGAGGGGGGTTGGGGGGGTGGGGTTATGGACATTGGGGAGGGTATGTGCTATGGTGAGTGCTGTGAAGTCTGTAAACCTGGCGATTCACAGACCTGTACCCCTGGGGATAAAAATATATGTTTATAAAAAATAAAATAAAATAAATAAATAAATAACTCTGAAAAAAAAAAAAAAAACGAAATCCAAATAAATCTCTATAGTAGCTAAGGACATTCCTTGACCCTTCTGTTGCTAATTCTACCAGGTGACCCTTGGAAGAGAAAGAAAGCCAAGGAGCCTTAAAATTTCAGATAAATAAGAGGCCAGAATTCAGTATTATCAGCCTTCTAAAAAGCATACAATGCTTCCACATGTGGCCTTGACCATCTTCATTTGCAGATGGCTCCATGGGAACGGGCTGTGATGGCACTAGCAGGAGTCTCTGCCACACAAAGGAGAACTGCATGTTTAATGGCAAGTGTGTGTTAACCTGGGTGTGTGAGAGTGCTGTGCAGAGGACAACCTGCACACGCAGTATATGGGAAGGGTGGGGTGGGGGCGCTTCTCCCTGAAGCCAACCTGGGCCCTCTCCTTCCAGAAGTGAGTGGAGTTCAGTCCTCTGGGTTTGACAATCTTGAGCCCAAGAGATGCCCAGAGGAGGTATAAATACCCAGATCCCCATTTCTTCACCATGTTGTGAACATCATATGTCTTTTTTTTTTTATCTCAACTAGTTAAATATCTTCCCGATCCTAGAAAATATAGGTAAGAAGATGATTTTTGTTCAGCAAGGACATGTAGAAAAAAGACTTCAGAAGAAAAGGAGAGGAAAGGAAAGCAATAAAAAGGAAGAAAATCTTAGGAACCACAGAAGCTGCTCAGTCTTCCTTGATCTTGAGTTTCTCTCAACCCTGACCCCTGAGGTACTGTGTGGCTGTGACTGGACTGCCTGGTCAATTGTAATGACTCTTTGGGGTCTCTTCCTAAATGGATTGTCTGCAAAGTGCACAAGTATATAGTTTTCTTTCTGAATATGTTTGTACAGTGGTTGTTTATCTTTGATATGTGGCTCTGAATGTTGGGTAGACATGCACCAAATTTGTAGTAAGGCCCAGTAATAGGATAGGGCTCAGGAGATAAACAAGCCTAATAGTTAAAGACCATGTATATGTGTCTACACACAAACCCATGCATGCCTTTTTTCCAAAGAGTTCACTGGATATTCACCATATAGCAGGCGCTGAGCTTAGCACAGAGTAAGAAGCTGAGGCTCCCTATACAACAATGATGTTACACTAGCGCTCGGGCAAGAATAAAACTCCTTTTCTAAGTCCATTACATTCCCTGTGCTGAACTGCCTATAGCTTATAAAACTAACATAACAAATTAGAGGTGAAAATTACAGTGGGTGTTGTGTGTCTAGTGTGAGATGGTAAGTCTTGGCCTTTGTGGTTAATCTAAACCAGTCTTTTTAAAAAATAAATATTTATTTTATGTATTTTAAATTGGAAGACTAACCCTTGAATTAGGACATTTTTAGTGGTAATGCTTTGAGAATTTGACTCAGCCAGTATTTAAATCCAATCTATGGGCCCAGAGTTACACTGTCCCTACTCACCACACACTGCCTCCATGCACGCATTCATGATTCAGTCAGAATGGGCCAATAGGAATATTGTGAAGAAATGCTTCAGGGAGCCCCAGAGCTGTAAGTTAGGTAGCTGCAGGCGATAATACTGTGCCCAAACAAAACCAAATAAAATAAACCAGATCACTGGTGTCCCAAAAGATCAGAAGAACATCTGCAAAATTTGTTTTGTTTCTCTTCAACCTATATTTTTCTGTTTCTTTCAACACTTAGACTCTCCTCTCCCCTATCCCTGATGTCCTTATGAAGCCCCATACACTACACATCCCCTCACCATAGCTTCACTTGATTCACATACATGGCTCTGGCATAGGTCTGGGCTAGGCACACTCCCACATTAACTTTTTCTCTCATGCTATGAACCCTGGTATCCCATTTAAAAGAAATTTTCAAAGATTAATTTTAGCTCTATGTGAAATGGTTAAATTATTGATATATGTAATAAAAGGAGATAGGACACTTAAGCATCTCCACATTTTCTTATAGTATTTTCAAAGAATCATGTATCAATAAGGAAAGGCCTAATGGGGTCACCATTTATGTATTATATATTCTAAACTCTATCAAAACACAAGGTGCAATGGACTACTGAGAACAAACTAGTGGCTGCCAGAGGGGCAGGGGGCAGAGATGGGTACAATGTGTGAAGGATACTGGGAGATAGAAGCTTCCAGTTGTGGAATTAATAAGTCACAGGAATAAAAGGCAAACATAGGGAATATAGTACTGGTATTGCAAAGGCATTGCATGGTGACCTACAAGAAATAGCCTTATGGCCAGTAGAACAAAGCATATAGACTTGTCCAATCATGGTATGTGGTAAAGTGAAACTAATGGAATATTGTATGTAAATTATACTTCAATTTAAAAAAAAAAAAAGAAGAAAAAGAAATGGCATCGACACATTTCAATCCTGTGACATGAAGTGCCAGTATATTGACCACTTAATGAAAAATAAAAGTATAGAGTGGGAGTCAAGATGGCGGAGAAGTAGCAGCTGAGACTACTTCAGGTTGCAGGAGATCAGCTAGATAGCTTATCTAAAGATTGCAAACACCTACAAATCCAACGGGAGATCAAAGAGAAGAAGAACAGCAATTCTAGAAACAGAAAATCAACCACTTTCTGAAAGGTAGGACTGGCGGAGAAGTGAATCCAAAACGACGGGAAGATAGACCGTGGGGGAGGGGCCGGCTCCCGGCAAGCGGCGGAGCAATGGAGCACAAAATCAGGACTTTTAAAAGTCTGTTCCGCTGAGGGACATAGCTCCAGAGGCT
>NW_022631001.1:28183253-28376028 GCF_010015895.1 Lontra canadensis | reverse complement strand
GAATTCTCCTAGACATGCTATTATCTTGCATTGTAGCTTCTTCTTAAGCAATCGTAAGAGAACCCAGTGTAAAGAGGAATTCGTTTTAGGATTCAACCCGAATGAAACTTTCTTGGGTAGAGCTGGGAAGTGAAAATGGTGAGTTGCCTTGCTTTTGTAGAGACCGTTGAAATTTTGCTGAAATATACAACTCTCCCACTGCAACCAGGAAACACTTGTGCCAGTAGCATGAAGCTAATAAACTCTAATTATCTTCACCTTTTTCTTAAATTAAAATGTGAGTACTAAGATGAGATATTTTCATATTCACTGATATAATGTCTGCTCAATGGAATAGGCACAGAGTATAGGTTTATTGTATGAACAGATAATACTGAATTGAAACAAATAATAAATTATATTGACCCATCTGAGACAACACAGACACCTTCAAAGTTAATCCTTTCTTCCTTACATATTGGTGACCTCTGGCCCAAATCATCAATGAAGCATCCCTTTAACAGAGATTTCACTGAGGGAAGAAGTAAAAGATTAAAAATGCCATACCCAGGCCATAGATAGAGACAGGAAAAGATTATGTAGGATGCTGACACATAATCTTACATAAAAAGTCTGTAATCACACCAAATATAATTTTCATAAGCTTGTCTTCAGATTCATTTCTCAATTTCAAGAAAATACTTTTACAATTTCTCCTTCCTCAAAGCCTAGCACATGCTATGAGAATGTGAAATCTGACCTTATTTACATTTGAAGAAAGCAAAAAATGAACTTGGAAGCTATACTTTGAACATTTGCAAACTTTCCAGGGTTAGTCTCTTTTCCTTGTTTTCTATTATGTATATATCATGTATGTATGTGTATACATATTAATGCACAAATAAGGTAATGTGTGTGTGTGTGTGTGTGTGTGTGTAGTGAAATTGAAATGAAAGGCTGTTTCTTAGATCCCTGGAATCCTGAATAAGTACCTTGGCTTAAATATATGATATAGTCACTTGGATTTCAGCAAATTAATCTATTTTAAAGGTTAAAAATAAACCCTGTGATACTAGAAATTCTTATTTGTTTGTCCCACACTAACTGTATAAAACTATCTTGTGTAACTATTGGTTCTTGACTGGTAAATGGAATTACTTTAGTACCTTATGTATTGGCTTGTTTTTGAAATGAAATATGCTATAAGGTGTATTTGGTATTAAATTAAAAATTTTATTTTGATGATGGTAATTTTCATGAACAGAGACAATAAAGAACCCAATGCACCAAACTGAACCTCGCCCGGATGTCCAGTTGTTTCAGCATTATTTGTAGAGAAGACTATGTTTTCTCTATTGAATGACCTTGATACTGCTTTTTTTGGTTTGTTTTTACTATTTTTTAAATTATTTTTATTAACATATAATGTATTATTTGCCCCAGGGGTACAGGTCTTTGAATCATCAGGCTTACACATTTCACAGCACTCACCATAGCACATACTCTCCCCAATGGATATTGTTTTTGAGAAACAATTCACCTCATAGGTAGACATTAATTTCTTAACTCTATATTCCATAGGATTTATCAGTGATATGGCAATATGAGTCACTTCATGACTGTAGTTTTCTTAAAATAAAAGATGGGCAGGAAATTGAGGTAATTGATTTTACTACTAAATCAATTAGTACTAAATCAATTTACTACTAAAATTGTGGATTGCCAGATTGGTGTATGCTTCATAATGAGTACATATGATTTATTTTTTTGAGAAAAAATTTGAATGATGATCCTTTAAAGATGATTTATTAACCTCTCCCCCAAAGCCCTACAAAATTCTGGGAAAAAAAAGTTAAACGTATAGGTATTGATCTATTTGTGAAAGTATTTCCTTGTTTCACAATAAAGTGGAAAAAATTTGCTTATCTATTCTACAGGCCGAAGAAAGGTCAGGACAGTCTTTCAAAGTATGTTCAACATGGACTGAAATTTGGAATATGACATGCCACATCGGGAACAAAATCAGGATATGTGCTGAAAATATTGTTATAGGAGTTGGCATAATAAAATTGATACCCCAGTTATTTTGAGAAGATACTATTCCCATCAATAATGTATAGTTTAAGGGTGAAAGGGACTCAGGATACTAGATTGGAAGACAACAAAATTTAAATAAAATCCGTAGCAGAGAAGAAGAGGAGGGGAAAAGATGATAAGCTAGTTTAAACTATTCCTTGGTGACTCAAGACTGAGCTAATGATTAGATAACATGTGCCAATATGACCTGTGAATCAATTCTATTCAATATGAATCAGTACCATTGTATCTGTCTCCTTCACAGATAAGATTCTACAAAGAACATCTAAGGTCCTCTGCCCTTTTATCTCTATCTCTTCTTCTCTCTGAAATACATTGTGAATGCCTCCTCCTTGATCCTTTCTAAATTTGCCAGCATCTGTATTACCTCAATCTCTCTTAAGTTAACAGCATAAGAGAAAGTCTAGAAACCAGGCAAATCATGTCAAGGAGAAAGGCACCATGTGCATAAGTAGTTCTTGAATTCATCATTTGTTCTAATGATAAAAGACTTTTGAATTCTTCTCCCTATATTTCTAAAAACTTAAAAACATATATGTCTTCTTTTTACTTGCATCAAGAGCGGATGACATGATTCCTCCGCATCTATGAGGCATAAAATATCTGCATTCTGAGAGAAGAGTGGTAGAAAAGAGGAAAAAAGGTATAAAAGGGAGGAATGAGAGAAATATCACCAGATGGTCTGTAACTGGTTCAGGGTTCTGCATTTCTAAATAAATTTTATTTAGATTCAATTAGCCAACTTATCACACATCATAAGTCAGGTGTAGGATTCAATAATTTATCAGTTGTGTATAACAAGCAGTGCTCATCACATCACGTGTCCTCCTCAATGCCCAGCACTGGACTACTCCACCCTACTCCCCTCTATCAACCCTCAGTTTATTTCCTATGATTAAGAGTCTCTTTTGGCTTTTTCCCTTTCTGATGACTTCCCATTCAGTTTTCCCTCCTTTCCCCTATGATTGTCTCTGCTGTTTCTTATATTCCACATAGAGTGAAACCATATGATACTTGTCTTTCTCTGATTGAGTTATTTTGCTCATCACAATACCCTCCAGTTCTATCTACATCGATAGAGGGAACACACCCCAATGTCATAAAAGCCATCTATGAAAATCCTACAGCAAACATCATTCTCAGTGGACAAAAACTGAGATCTTTTCCCCTAAAGCCAGGAACAGGACAAGGTTGCCAACTCTCACCACTATTCTTCAACATAGTTCTAGAAACCTTGCCTCAGCAATCAGACAATTGAAAGAAATAAAAAAAAAATCAAACTGGTAAAGAAGTCTAACACTCACTCTTCTCAGATGACAGGATACGTTATGTGAAAAACCCAAAAGACTCCACCCCCAAACTGCTAGAACTCATACAGGAATTCAACAGCATGGCAGGATATGAAATCAATGCACAGAAATCAGTTTCATTTTATACACTAACAATGAGACAGAAGAAAGAGAAATGAAGGAATTAACCCCATTTACAATTGCACCCAAATCATAAGATACCAAGGAATAAACCTAACCAAAGGGGTAAAGGATCTATACTCTAAAAACTACAGAATAATTGTGAAAGAAATTGAGGAAGACAAAGAAATGGAAAAATAATCCTTGCTCATGATTTAGAAGGATAAATATTGTTAAAATGCTATCTAAAGCAATCTACAGATTACCCCTACAGTTACCCCTATCAAAATACTATCCACATTTTTAACAGTGCTGGAACAAATACTTCTAAAATTCGTATAGCAGGATTTGGAAATATACATCATAACTGGTCATTCAGAGAATATTACTAAATTTACAAAAATAGCTTCAATAAAATAAAAAAATCTGAGGATGAGACTGTAGGAGAATGAGAGTAAATATGTGAGAAAGAGCTATTGTGGATACAGACTTTTCGTTCCAGTAGTGCATTAGTGAACAAAGGGTCCTAAGTATATTTATAGAATTCATGGCATAGGAACATGCCCACATCTAAGTGTTCTTTAGAAGTTCTTCCAAATGAGGATGGTAGAAAAAGAACTGAACTCATAAAAATACAACTTCTGTGTATTAATTTCTCTACATTTACCCTGTGAGGGAAATGAAGAGAGAAGAGCAGTGAGATTCTGCAGGTTATAGAAATGAATTCAGAGACACCAGCTGTGGATGGACCCAAAGGTCATTATTCTGAGCTGCTGAGAGCCTCCTGGACTGGCCTAGTGGTGAGGTAATCTCTCAGGTCATATACAAACCTCCTCCTTCTCCACATTCTCTGGGGAATATTTTAGTTAGTAGTCAGCAGCTTTCTACAATTCAAGGTCAATAAATTCATGCTGCTGCCTCAGCATGATACAGACCTTGCTGTGAGTTTTGTTGGAGGATGAATCCACCAACATGACCTCAGAAAGCCTTACAGAATAGGATCAAATTTGTTTTGCAGGGATAGAGAACAGCAGGAAATGTTATCACGGAGATGTTCTTATATTGGATATGGCCCAAGCAGCAAATATCCGACCTTTTCTACCTGTCTTCCCACCATCTGTACCTATCAGGTAATGCTCCCATGGCAGCTCCTTTCTCCTGAATAAGTCAGACAATGGGATTGTTAACTAAAGGATTCCTATTCAGTAGATGGTTAGGGCATCATGAGCTTGCTGACATAAAACAGCAGTTTTGGAGAGTCTAGGAAAGAATGACATAAGCGAACATTTTTTATTTTTATTTTTTAAAGGACAGCAAATATTTTTCTATTGTACAACTTGAGAATATCATGATTATGCAGTTTTTCAAAGCAATGATCTTTATCAGAGAAGAACTCTCGTATAGGGACTAAAAGCCCAAGTTTTTTGAAAATTCAGTCATCAGTAAATTGTGGTGATCAAATTATCATTATTTGCTCCACAGCCATCTCTTGAATCATTTCTGGTATCCCAAGGTCTGCCCTCTGTCTTCTTTCTACTTCTAGGTTGGAGTTCCTTTTAAAGAACCTATCTTTTCACCCTTTTATTTTCTATTTATTTTTGGCGCTTGAGCTCCAAAATGATCAAAGTATTCACGTGATGTGTGTATTATTGAGAATAAATAGGCCTAAATGTACCCATCTTTTGCTATCGGTAAATCAAAAATCATTAAACCCTAGAAACTAACCTCTATTCTCGCTACATTACCCATTTATCTATGTCCTTTAGTAAGCAAGAATGAGTTCCCTTGCCTCTACATTGTTGCTCAGGATTTCCTTGCCTCCTGGATATTTCTTGCCTCTGGTTATTCTGAAATGGGTATTACAGAATTTCTGTTGTTTTACGTACACAACTCATTTTAGTGAATTCCATGTTAGTAATAGAGACTAAATATAATAGAGTTTTATTAGTAATGTAAAAAATAGCATGAAACATTAGGAGAAGGATGGGAAAAATGAAGGGGGGGGCGGAACTGGAGGAAGAGAAAAACCGTAGGAGACCATGGACTCTAAGAAACAAACAGGCTTTTAGTGGTGAGGGTGTAGGACAAAGGGTTAGCCTGGTGATGGGTATTAAGGAGGGCACAAATTGCACGGAGCACTGGGTGTTATACACAAACAGTGAATCATGGAACACTACATCGAAAATTAATGATGTACTGTATGGTGACTAACATAACATAACATAATAGAAAAAAAGCTACATTTACTCGAACATCGAATAATGTATGGAATTGTTGAATCAGTGTATTGGACAACTGAAACTAATACAACACTATGCCTATTATATTGGAATTTTAAAAAATTGAAAAAAGTTATCACTATGCCTGGTATATTGGAATTAAAAACATAAATTGAAAAAATGTTATCTCTAAAAAAATAATATGGAACTTTGATCCAGATTGTAAAAATTACATGGATTTGAATATTTTCTCAAGCTCTACCTCACATTCTTTTGGAAGAACATCCATTCATACATAGATATATAATGTATAGACAGATATAGATACCTAAGTATATTATGCTCTTGGGTGGAGTTGTTTCTATCTCTCTTCTCTTTCATATGAGTCCTTGATAACAATATACTGGATAGAGTTTGACTATTTGCTGGTACAGACTAACAGTTGCTGACTCAGAGACAGTGGGGAAAATAATAGAGTCCTAAGGATTACCTGCAATTTGGGATAAGAAGAGATTTATGAAAATCTGATTAATGTATAATTTGCATACAAAATGAACAAACATCATTATTTTGTCCACAGGTCCAGAAGGACATGTAGAAAGGTCAGCAGTTGATTTCCTTATTCAGATGATCTGGTGATTCTAATGCATTTGACCGGCCATACACCCAATCTCTTCTTGTGGACTAGTGCTTGGAGATGTCCTCCTTCAAAACAGTGATGTGCATCAAAGGGTCAGTCTTTTTTCCATTAACAATATAGATGAAATGGATGATATGACCTTAGACTTCGGCCAGAATCAGAGAGACTCGCTATGATGATCTTCAATAAAAATGGAGTAGAGAGGAAGAGTACCACTGACTGAAATACTTCTTTCATTTGGTTCTGGAGACCCAAAGTCATTATGTCCATCTCCAACATTACAGTCTTCATGCCTTCTGTGTTGATCCTAATAGGGATCCCAGGCCTAGAGTCTGTGCAGTGCTGGATCGGGATTCCTTTCTGTGTTATGTATCTCTTTGCTTTGATTGGAAATTCTGCGCTTCTGCTCATCATCATTTCAGAGCGTAGCCTCCATGAACCCATGTATCTTTTCCTAGGCATGCTAGGAGTCACAGATATTGTACTTGGCACAAGCATTGTGCCCAAGATGCTTGGCATTTTCTGGCTACATATACCAGAGATTTATTTTGATTCCTGCTTGCTTCAAATGGGGTTCATCCACACATTTCAGTGCATCGAGTCAGGCATCCTCCTGGCCATGGCTCTGGACCGTTATGTGGCCATCTGTTATCCACTAAGATATACTGCTATCTTCACCCACCAGCTGGTCACCCAAATAGGGGCCATAGTAACACTTAGGGCTGCCATTCTAGCAACCCCATCTTTAGTACTGATTAAATGTCGGTTTCAGTTTTACCACACAACCATCATCTCCCATTCCTACTGTGAACATATGGCCATTGTGAAGCTGGCTGCAGAAAATGTGAGGGTCAACAAAATCTATGGCCTGTTTGTGGCATTTGCTGTTGCAGGATTTGACATGATATTCATCACTTTGTCCTACATACAGATCTTTTTCACAGTTTTTCGTTTGCCCCAGAAGGAGGCTCGGTGGAAAGCATTCAATACCTGCATCGCCCACATCTGTGTCTTCCTCCAATTCTACCTCCTTGCCTTCTTCTCCTTCTTCACACATAGGTTTGGTGCTCATATTCCCCCTTACATCCATATCCTCTTTTCTAGTCTCTACTTGCTGGTCCCCCCTTTTCTCAATCCACTTGTCTATGGTGCCAAGACCAAGCAGATCCGCATTCACATAGTAAAGATATTGTGTTCATAAAATCCACTCTTGTATCATGTACAGCCTTCTCCTTTATGCAATCATAATGATCTCTCAAAACTAAATAAAACAACAAAAATGGATGCTAATTGTGATGCTTGCATTTTCTATTTAATTCTCTTGTGAAATTTTCCTTCATTTTAAATGGTTGTCACATCATAGCCCATGACACCTATTAGTCATGGGATTTAGAACGTACTGGTTAATGAGAATGAGAAATGTAGGAAGAGCCAAATAGCGAACATATGTTATTTCCTTTTTTCTTAATTTTTAGTGCCTGATTAAACTTTCTCATTTAATTATCCTTCTCCAGAAGGATTAACAAATATGTGTCTCTCAATGAATTTAAATGCACCCAAGATTCATTGGTTAGATTGTCCAGGTACTCACTGATAACAAGTTATTGATTCTATTGTTTCTGGATCATCCTAATTATCTTTAAAAATGAGAGGAAGTTTTTTTTTATTTTTATGCAAACAAATTAAATAAAAAACCCTGACTATATGTATGATGAGACATTGTCTTTAATTTTCAACATTTCTTGTGCCATTTAGGACATTAAGACATAAAAAATCACGAGAAATCCAATGTTCCATGTTATAGATCACTACTTTTTCTGTACCCTCACCAATTTCTTATTCACTCATCAAGTATTATAAAAAGAACTACAGTATTATAAATGCTATAGTAAAGAACAGAGACATAATGGGAAATTTGAGAGAGTCTTTACACTTTTTGAGTTTATAGAAATTACGGTTTTATATTTCTGGGAGAAAGAGAAAGAGAGAGAGAGAGAGAGAGAAGGACAGAGAAGCAGTAGAGGTACCAATGGAATGTGGTTTAGCAAAGAGTGAGGCAGTGAAATTCAACTCAGTGCAGCAGTCTGTAGTCATTTTTATTATCTTTATTTTTTCCTTTTAATTAGGGAGACTGATTCTTTTTTTATTTTTTTAATATAACTTCTGTTATATTTATGTTAGTTTCAGGTGTGCAATGTAGTGATTCAACACCTTCATGCATCAACCTGTACTCATCAGATGTATACTCCTTACTCCTCATCGCCAGGTTCTTCTTCATCTTTTTCTTTTTAAATAAAGATTTTATTTATTTATTTATTTATTTATTTGAGAGAGAGCACAGGAGCAGAATGACAGGCAGAGGGGCAGTGGAATGATAGGGAGAGAATCTCAAGTAGAGTCCACTGGCACAGAGCCAATGTGGTTCTCCGTCTCAGTACTTTAAGATCATGACTTGAGCTGAAACCAAGAGTCTAAGACTTAACCAACTGAATCACCTGGGTGCCCTTCCCCTTTGTTCTTTTGTTTTGTTTCTTAATGAGTAGAATCATTTGTCATTTTTCTTTCTCTTTAGGGAGTCTGACTCTTAATGAAGGACAAATGAATCACTAGATAGTAATGACATATCAGGCTAGGTAGATGATGTTAGAGATGAGGTATAGAATCAAAAAACTATATAGTAGTCTTTTCTCTGTTGTGAATGAAGCACGGGCAATTGGAAGAACTAACTGACTTCTTATAGCCTCTTCCTATGAGGAGGATAGAATTGGAAATTAACATGTATGAATTCAAAATTTCTTTGGTAATAACACTTCTGTTAAACATGTAAAGATGGGGGCACTTGGGTGGCTCAGTCATTAAGTGGCTGCCTTAGGCTCAGGTCATGATCCCAGGGTCCTGGGATCGAGTCCTACATGAAGCTCCTTGCTCAGCGGGAAGCCTGCTTCTCCCTCTCCTTCTCCCCCTGCTTGTGTTCCCTTTCTTGCTGTCTCTCTCTCTAATTAATTAATTAATTAATTTAAAAAAAACATGTAAAGATGATCATGGACATAAACTTCCATGAATAAATCTTAATTCTACATGTAACTATAAGTCCATTTCATATCCACCAGTTTTCTAGATCTCTTTCTGAAGACCTTACTGGTTTAATACAGCAGTATATATATTTTTTATTGCTGACCAAGCTGTTCTTCTCCACGGGTGAAGATGAGAGAACAAGAGCAGTAAGGAAGAGGGAGATTCTGGTGGCCACATTGAGGGCATACAAATACCTCGGAGAATAAGAGGAGCCTAGCGGTGTGTGTTCCAGTCCTGCATTTCCTAGAAGGATCCTGCTGAATTAGATCATCTTGACCTCTTCTGTAATTTTCAAAGAACAATTTAAAATATATGTAACACTTCAAGTATTTATCCTCAAGACTTTAGCTCCTTATTTTAGTATCATTAAAGAGAGATTTACTTCCCATTTCTGCCTTTCTGCTTAGTCTTAATCTTTCATTCAGTGTTTGACATGTAATTATATCTGATTTTTACCTTAAGTGTCTTATAGTGTCTGAAACATAGGAAAAGTATTAAAACAGATAAATTTCCTTGATGGAGAATGTTTTCATTTCTGCTACATTCTAAAGTTCACTAAAACCATGGTGCACACACAGAGATATTGTGAAATATTGGCAGAGTATGTGTAGACAAATTGAATAAATATGGAACACTAAACTATACCCAAAAGGCAACTGGGATAGATAACTCTGAGACCTAGGTGCCCACTGAAGAGGATACCCATGAGGAGAAAATGGTCTGTGCATTGCAATTCCAGAAAAACACAAGAATTTATACCAGGTATTAGAGCTGGGGTGCACTGAAAATGGAGGAAAAGATGAAGGTATGTGTAAGGTTTCTGAATGAAGCATCTGGAAAGTATCCATTTTCAGTTCCGGCCAAATGATTGGTCTCTGTGGTGACAGAATCAATAATGATCCAGAGAAAGCAGCACTGGGTATAAAGGATGCTAGGAATGAGGGGTCATATAAGAGAGAGGGATTGTCTAAAATAATACCTATTGAATATTGAAGCCCATAGAAAACTTGTCAACATTCATCTTCTAAAACACCAGCCAGACTGATATTTCATTGTCATGTGATATTAGGATGATTCTCTGTAAAAATATCTCAAAGCAAATATTAAGAGTTACTGCTATTTGAGTATTTACTCACTGACTTGGCTAGCCTCCTACTTCAGGACTTACAATGTCACTGACTAGGTCACATCCCACCATGTGCATGGATATCCCTACTAAATTCATGGTCCCTCACAATGACATATGAATGGACAGCCAACTATATACCAAAGGTGAGATTAAATTCACCAATACAAAATCCCATACCAAAATTAATGAAAAAAAAATAGAATCAGGTGGAGCAGAGTTTATTCAGTTCAGTGACTATGACTTAAAAAGAAAAATCAATCCCTAGTTAATACTCCTAGTGAAATAATCCATGATACTAGATCCTTGATAGAAGAACAGAATACTGTTAATAAGAAATACATAGACAACATAAAAGTTTATTTGTAAATTAAAGAACAATATGAGAGATTAAAGAAAAACCAACAGAACTCTCAGAAGCTAGATTTAAGAAAGCAGAACAAAAGAACAAGTGTTAAATATGGGGACTTCGAGGAAAAGGAATATAGGGTTCATCCAAGTACACCAACACATCACTAGTAGGTGTTCTTGAAAATCAGGGAATTTAAAATGATAAGTGGGATGTATTAGGATTAGGAGTTTATTAGAAAATTATTGAAGATTTTTCCAAGGAAAAAAATGACAAAATGTCCAAATTGAGCATAATCACAAAGAAGAGAGAAAAAAATATAATGGCATAGTAAGTTAAGAAAATGAAAAGTAAGGCATGGACAGGCAGCAAATACTTGTAACAGACATATTTCACCAAATATACAAAGAATTTTTAAAACTCAACCACAAAGAAATAACGAAGTCAGTTAAAACTTGGGCAAAAGATCTGAAAAGTTATTTCCACCAAAACAACATGCAAGTAACATTAAGCACATGAAAAGGTGCTCAATATAATTTGCCATGAAGATTTCTAAGTAAAACAACATTGAGATACCACTAACACCAATGAGAATGGCTAAAACCTAAAAACACTGACAACACCAAATGCTGGTGAGGACAAGGAGTCACAGGGACTCATAGTCATTGTGGATGAAAATGCAAATTACAGCCTTTCTGGAAGAGTCTCGGAGTTTCTCATAGGGCTAAACATACTCTTACCATGTGGTCTTGCACTCCCAGATATTTGACCCAATGAGTTGAAGGCATATGTCCACATCAAGACATAAACATGAATCTTTATATCAGGTTTCTTTCTAATTGCCATAATTGGAAGAACGTAAGATGAATGGATAAAGAAACTCTGGTATTGCCATAAAATGTAATGTTATTTATTCCTTGATTTAAAAAAAAAAAGAAAACTATCAAGCTATGAAAAGACATGGAAAAACCTTCAATGTATATGTCTACATGAAAGAAGCCATACTGAAAAGGTTAAATAGTTATATGACTACAAGAGCATAACATTCCAGAAAAGACAAAACTACAGAAATAGCATAAATATCATTACAGTCGAGGGTTCAGAAGGGGGAGGGAGACATGAATGGAGGGAGAACAGTGAATTTTTAAGCTAACAAAATTCTTTTGTGTGATACTGTAATGGTGGGTACATGACATTATATACGGGTAACTCCTAGTTTTTGAAAGTTCATGTTATGCCATTTAGCTCTCATGAAAGACCTACATTAGTACCGGTTTTCAGCACCTGAAAGTAATCTGAAGAGTATTTCCACTTTTATAAAAGAGGTGAAAATCAAAACTAGCTTTCAGTGTGTGTTTTGCATTGATCCATTGTAGAGGCAGTGAGAGCAGCCCCACCAAGCTCCTCTCCCAGGAAGAACACTCCACATCATTGTATCAAAACCCTGTAGTTTCACACAGTGTCAGTGAGCATCTGTGATTTATCCTGATTGATTTTGAGCATCTGTTAGCAAAATATGTCTTAAATACCAGAAAACTCTAAGAGCAGTTATTTTGGAGTCTAGAAATGCTCAATTTTCCATGTGAATTCATGGTGAATGTTTCTTGTTTGGTGCCATTATGGCTCAGGAAAGGTTTTATAAGAACGCTCTCCTTTTGGATAGTGGGGAGGAAATATGTACTTGTCAGAAGCATAGAACTGAAGACAGAAAGAGTGATCCCTAATGTAAACTGTGGACTTTGGTTAATAATAACGCACCAATACTGGTTCAGTTGTTTAACAAAATCTGACACTCACTCATTGAATTTTAATATAACATGGGAGCCAAGAGAACACACTAGGTTGCTTTGAAAGGAAAATGAATAAGGTAGTAAAAAACAGGGGCAGCTGGGTGGTTCCGTCATTTAAGGATCCACCTTTGGCTCAGGTTGTGATCTTCGGGATCTGGGATCAAGCCCTACTTCTGGATCTCTGCTCAATGGGGAATCTGCTTCTCCCTTTCCCTCTGTTTGCGATCTCTCTCTCTCTCAAATAAATAAATAAATAATCTTAAAAAAAAAAAAGGCAGTCACAAACAGTCAATACCTGAATGTCTAGAAACAGAATGGCACTGATTATCACAGCAATGTGGGAATCTGGAAGATAGCATAAAGTCCCTTCACAATGTTGAAGGAAACTACTGGGCTCCTGATGATAATGGTAGTAACTTTCATGTAAATATGGCCACAGACTTCTTTCCTTCCTTCAACTCATGAGGAGCAAGAAGAAGAACAAACGTAACAAGCCATGTTTTCATGTGTAGGGAAATAAGCAAAATCAAACAGCTCCAGAAGCCCTTCCTAGGGGAAGAAGGTTGGGGAGCAGTAGCTTACTGTTAGTGAAACACTGAAAATACTAGCCCCCCAACACACATGCCAAAAAAGAGAGTCCACCGCATGGTGTAAAAGAGTGAGAACATACATTTTGAGTCAGACATTCCTCAAGAGGGGAAATTAAAGGAAGAATTGTGGTCCAGGGAAACAGCCTTGAAAACAGTCTTAAGAAATTGTTGATTTTGTGGCAGGACAAACGATGACAGAAATGGGTGTCAGGAGTTCCTGGGTGGTATGGTCCTTTAAGCTTGTGAATCTTGATTTTGGCTGAGGTCCTGAACTCAGCGTTGAGATGGAGCCCTGAGCTAGGCTCTGTACTCAACAGGGAGAATTCTTGAAGATTCTCCCTCCTTCTTCTTTAGCCCCTCTCCTTCTCATGTACTCTCCCCGTTGTTTCTGAAATAAATAAATAAACATATAATTCTTTTTTTTTTTAAGAAATGGATGTCAGTTAATATAGACAATAAACTTGTAAACCACCTTACTCTACTAGAATCCCTGACCCTTTTATAATGACCTGTGTTTAACATTCCAGGAAACCATGAGACTTTTCCAATGAAGAGTATTTATAGAAGATATATAATTAAAATAAAAATGTTTCTGCTGATAAACCTTCCAACTCCCTTACCTAAAAACATATAAACACAATCACACACACACATGTGTCATATAGAAAGATTATCTCTCTCCAATCTATCTTTAGGAATAATTTTTAGATATGGGCATAAAATAAGAAAATAAAGACAGAAAAGAAATAGACAAGAAATAGATCATACGATTTAAGAACTGTTTGAAGTCAGGATAGAAAGAAAAATACAAAATCATTTCAGAAATATACTACATTTTTATTCTTTTCTGCTGTGTAACAAACCACCTCAAAACACATTGCCTCAAATAGCATTGATTTATCCTTTCTCACAATTCTGTGGGTCAACAATCCAGGCTGGGCTCGACTGTATGGTTGTTTCCTCAAGGATAAGGCTGTGGTCACTCAGGGGGGCAGCATTTGGCTTGGAACTCCACTGAGTTGAGGTCCACAGATTCCTTTCCCATGCCTGGTGCCTTTGTGCTCATGTACACAGTCATACTCTCCCCATGGGGATAGCTTCTTCATGTTATTGGTTTAACCCCAGTGTGGTCCTACTCCTAATGCAGGTGACAGGCTTTGAACAAGAAACAAGGTCGAAGTTCCCAGACTTACTTACTAACTTTGGCTCAGTAACCTGAAAACATCACCATCATTCTCGCTACTGAAACTACTGTTGTACTATATTTGTCTAAATTGAATTTAAATTTAAAAATCCAAATAAAAATCTCTATAGTAGCTAATGACATTTCTTGACTCCTCTGACGCTAATTCTACCATGTGACCCATGGAAGAGAGAGAAAGCCAAGGAGCCTTAAAATTTCAGGTAAATAAGAGGCCAGAATTCAGTATTAGCCGCCTTCTAAAAAGCATACAATGCTTCCACATGTGGCCTTGACCATCTCCATTTGCAGATGGCTCTGTGGAAACAGGCTGTGATGGCACTAGAAGGAGTCTTTGCCACACCAAAGAGAAGGGCACATTTAATGGCAAGTGAGTGTTAACCTGGGTGTGAGAGAGTGCTGTGCAGAGGACAACCTGCACATGGGGTACATGGAAAGGATGGGGTTGGGGCGGTTCTCCCTGAGGCCAGCCTGGTCCTCTCCTTCCAGGAATGAGAGGAGTTCAGTCCTCTGGGTTTGACAATCTTGAGCCCGAGAGATGCCCAGAGGAGGTATAAATACCCAGCTCCCCATTTCCTCACCGTGTTGTAAACGTTGTCTGGCTTTTCTTTTTCTTTTTCTTTTCCTTTTCCTTTTTTTTTTTTTTCACTCTACTAGTTAAGTATCTTCAGCATCCTAGAAAGTACAGGTAAGAAGCTGATTTTTGCTTAGCTAGGACATTTAAAAAAAGACATCAGAAAAAAAGGAAGGAAAGAAGGGAAGGGAAGGGAAGGGAAGGGAAGGGAAGGGAAGGGAAGGGGAAGAAATCTTAGGAAAACACAGAAGCTGCTCAGGATTCCTAGAACTTGATCATCTTGCGTTTCTCTCATGCCTGATCCCTGAGGTACTGTGTGGCTGTGACTGGACTGCCTGGGCAATTGTAGTAGTGACTCTTGGGCTATCTTCCTAAATGAATTGTCTACAAAGAGCACAAGTATATATATATATATATATATATATATATATATATATATATATATATTTGAATATGTTTATGCACTGGTTGTCTATCTTCGATATATGGCTCTGAATGTTGGGTATACGTGCACCAGATTTGTAGTAAGGTCCAGTAATAGGATTGGGCTGAGGAGATAAACAAGCCTAATAGTTAAAGACCATGTATATATGTCTACACACAAACCCATGCATGCCTTTTTTCCAAAGAGTTCACTGGATATTCACCATATAGCAGGCGCTGAGCTTAGCACAGAGTAAGAAGCTGAGGCTCCCTATATAACAATGTTGTTACACTAGCACTCAAGCAAGATTAAAACTCTGTTTCTAAGCCCATTACGTTCCCTGTGCTGAACTGCCTACACCTTATAAAACTAACATGACGGGTTAGAGGTGAAAATTACAGTGAGTGTCGTGTGTCTAGTGTGAGATGGTATGTTTTGACTTATGTGGTTACTCTATACCAGTCCCATCCTTGTCCAGTGGAGCATAAGCCTGTTGTCCAAAAACGTGAACTTAGTTCACAGTAAAAATGATTTTGATCTTAATGATGGCCATTTTGGAAGTGCCCTAATTTCATCCATGGTTGGGATAAAAATGGGTCTGATTTATGTCACAACCATCTTTAAATACTATGTTCAGAATTTACTCACTTTTTAAATTGATGTTTATTTTGGGTATTTTATATAAGAAGACTAAAGTTTGAATTAAGATTTTTTAATTGAATTTTTTTTTAAATTTCTTTTCAGCGTAACAGTATTCATTGTTTTTGCACCACACCCAGTGCTGCATGCAATACGTGCCCTCCCCAATACCCACCACCTGGTTCCCCCAACCTCCCACCTGCTGCCCCTGAAAAACCCTCAGGTTATTTTTCAGGGTCCATAGTCTCTCATGGTTCACCTCCCCTTCCAATTTCCCTCAGCTCCCTTCTCTTCTCCATTAATGATAATGCAGTGAGAATTAGTCTCACCCAGTATTTAAATCTAATCCATGAGCCCAGAGTTACACTATCCCCACTCGCCACACACTGCCTCCATGCATGCATTTATGATTCAGTCAGAATAGGCCAATAGGAATATTGGGAAGAAATGTTTCAGGGAGCCCCAGAACTATAAAGTTAGGTAGCTGCTGGTGATAATGCTTTGCCCAAACAAAACCAAATAAGATAAACCAGATCACTGGTGTCCCAAAAGATCAGAAGAACATCTGCAAAATTTGTTTTGTTTCTCTTTGACCTCTATTTCTGTGTTTCTTTCAACACTTAGACTCTCCTCTCCCTCATCTCTGATGTCGTTACGAAAGCCTGCTCACTGCATATCCTGTCCCCATAACTGCACTTGACTTACATACATGGCTCTGGCTAGGTCTGGGCTAGGCACACTCCCACATTAATCTTTTCTCTCACCCTCTAAACCCCACAACCCCACTAAAAATTTTTTTTTCAAGGATTAATTTTAGCTCTATATGAAATGGTTAAATAATTGGTATATGTAATCAAAAGAGAGACACTTAATCATCTCAACATTTTCTTACAGCATTTTCAAAGAATCCCATATCACCTTAAGGAAAGACCTAATGGGGTCACCATTTATGTATTATATATTCTAAACTCTATCAAAACACAAGGTGCAAGGGACTACTGAGGACAAACTAGTGGCTGCCAGAGGGGCAGGGGGCAGAGATGGGTACAGTGGGGGAAGAGTAGGGGGAGATAGAAGCTTCCAGTTGTGGAATTAATAAGTCACAGGAATAAAAGGCAAACATAGGGAATATAGTAGTGGTATTGCAAAGGCATTGCATGGTGACCTATGAGAAATATCCTTATGGCCAGTAGAACAAAGCATATAGACTTGTCCAATCATGGTATGTGGTAGAGTGAAACTAATGGAGTATTATATATAAATTATACTTCAATAAAAACAAAGAAAAAAAGAAATGGCCTCCACACATTTCAATCCTATGACATGAAGTGCCAGAATATTGACCACTTAATGAAAAATAAAAGTATATACGATAAAATGATAGTGTGCAATGATCTGACTCCAGTGAGACCAAGGGATAAAAGGCAAACATCCCTTAAGTCCATATTCCTCTTCAGCAAATGCTGTCAGCTAGCTTTTACTTGAGAATGGGGATTAGGGGAGGATGGAAGCCACTTGTTGTCCACTTGTTTGCATCCATGTCTCTATCCCTGATTACATGTGCCTGCTTATGTGTGTACAACCCTCATACACACATCCCACTCCTATGTTACATCTCCGAACCTGCTTTTCACTCAAGATTTCTCCTACTTTTATCCACAACTTTTGGAACGACAAAAAAAGAGAATAATCAGTAATTTACCCTCCTTCCCATCTATCTCATAATGTGAAACATTAATATTTGTATGTAGTTTAGGATTTTACTGTTCATCCTTTAATTTTAAGAAACATGTTGATTTACAGACCAGAATCAGTGAATTACCTGTAGATCCTCAATGCCTGGCTTAGGCCTTAGAATCAGTTCAGTGGTCAATCAATGAAGAAGAGGGCCTATGGGTTATAATGCTGGGAATTTATTTTGGTAAAACCTTAGTTCCTCCTTCTCTCTTAAGAAGTGAGATCAACTTCACATGTATCTATTTTACTCAGAAATATCATCAGTGAAAATTTTGATGACATGTTTTTGTATCTATTGTTATTTCTATAGGCAGTATTGGATGGTGGCTGAGATCAAAGCTTTAAAATTTATGCTGTCTGGTTTTGATTCCATGGGACTTAGGTCAAGAAGTTGAAAGTCTGTGGGATTTTTTTTAATCTATCAGAATAATAATAGTATCCATATCAAGGATTATTTTAAAGGTCTTTTCAACAGTCTGTTGTGAAGATTTAATGAGCTGTATTTGGAATGTTCCATTAGACATAGAAAGCACTTATTAAATGCTAACTATTTTTCTCAAGATATATTTTAATTCTTCCACAGAAAGAGTCAGATTTCAATTGTAGGCTAGTTAATACATCTTGCTGTCCTCCCACAGAGAAGAATATATTGGGGGGAAAAATCTGGTCAGACATCATTCCGCCTAATGGGGTGTTCCTCAATCCTGACTCAGCCATGTGGCTTTTATTAAAGGTACTAGGTCTGGAATATGCTGCCACAGATACCTCCCTCCTCTTATAATCACAGCGGTCCCAGGATATGTGGTATGTCCTGATTGGAATCCCAGGACTGGAAGATTTTCACACCTGGATCTCCATCCCTATCTGTTCCATGTACGTTTTGGCTGTCGTAGGCAACGTGTTCTTGATCTTCGTGATTGTGACTGAGCACAGTCTCCATGAGCTCATGTATATCTTCCTTTCCATGCTGACCTCAGCAGATGTGCTGCTCTCCACAGCCACAGCCCGAAAGATGCTGGCCATCTTCTGGTCCCCGTCCATGGATATATCCTTTGGTTGCTGTGTGTCCCAGATGTTCTTCATACATTTCATCTTTGTGGCAGAATCTGCTATTCTCCTGGCCATGGCATTTGACCGCCATGTGGCCATCTGTCATCCCCTGAGATACACCACAATCTTAACCTCTTCAGTCACTGGGAAGATTGGCATAGCAGCTATGGTCAGGAGCTTCATAATCTGCCTTCCATTCACCTTCCTGGTACACAGACTTAGGTATTGTGGGAGAAGCATCATTCCCCCTTCCTACTGTGAGCACATGGGCATAGCCAGATTGGCATGTGCCAATATCAGGGTCAACATCATCTATGGGCTGACTGGCCCTGCTGTCTACAGGACTGGACATTGTGTTCATCATTATGTCTTACACCATGATCCTTTGCACAGTGTTTCAGATACCTGCCTGGGCTGCCAGATTCAAGGCCCTCAACACATGTGCTTCCCATATCTGTGTCATCCTTATGTTCTATGCCCCAGCATTCTTTTCATTTTTTGCTCATCGTTTTGGGGGGGAAACCATCCCTCATCATGTCCACATCCTAGTAGCCAACCTCTATGTGGTGGTGCTCCCTATGCTAAACCCCATCATTTACGAGGTCAAGACCAAACAGATTCCAGACCGAGTAATTCTCCTTTACTCCCGCATCACCACATGTTGTTAAAATGAAGATTAATGCCTAATGCTGGATATTTCTGAATAAAACACACACACTCACCCACATACACACATACAATTTGAATGACTAATGGGAATAAAGAAAGTCCATAAATAATCTTCAACACACATAAAAAAGGACAGTAAATGCCAAAGTTACCAATGCATTTCCCTAAAGCATTTAAAGACTTTGAAAAAAAAAAAAGAAAAGATATTCTGAATTCTCCTAGACATGCTATTATCTTGCATTGTAGCTTCTTCTTAATCAAACATAAGAGAACTCTGAGTAAAGAGGAATATATTTTAGGGTTCAACCTAAATGGAACTTTCTTGGGTAGAGCTGGGGAGTGAAAATGGTGATTTGCCTAGCTTTTGCAGAGACTGTTGAAATTTTGCTGAAATATGAAACACTCCTGCAATCAGGAAACACTTGGGCCAGTAACACAAAGCCACTAAACTAAAATTATCTGCAACTTTTTTTCTTAAATTAAAATGTGAATTCTTTAATGAGTTATTTTATGATTCATTTATATAAAGTCTACTCAATGGAATAGACAGAGTATAGCTTTATTGTATGAACAGATAATATTGAATTAAAACAAGTAATAAATTAAATGAGCCCATCTGAGACAATGTAGACACCTGAAAGCTTAACACTTTCTTCCCTATATTTCAGGGACTTTGGGCCCAAATCATCAACAAAACATCTTGGTATCAATAAAGACTTCACTGAGGGAGGAAATAAAAGATTAAAAATTCCATACCCAGGCCAAAATTAAAAGGCAGTAAAAGATTAAATAGGATGCTTACAGGTAATCTTACATAAAAAGGCTTTTATCCAACCTAATATAATTTTCTATAATTTGTCTCCAGACTGTCTTCATTTCTCCATTCAAGAAGATATTTTTATCTGAAAAAAGTAAGTATTTTTACAATCTCTCATTCCTCAAGGCCCATCATGATCCCACACAGAAGAATATACTGGGGGGAAAAATCTGGTCAGACATGTGAAATCTGATCTTATTTACAATTGAAGAAAACAAAAAATGAACTTGGAAACATTTTCTTGAACATTTACAAAATTCTCTGAGTTAGTCTTTTTCTTTGTTTTTCTATTATGTATGTATAGTATATGTTTGTATACACACATTTATGTATGTATAGTGTCAATGTGAGAAATGAAAGGCTGTTTCCTTGACCTTTGGAATCCTGAATAATTAAATTGGATTGAAATATATGTTATATTCACTTCCTGAATTTCAGCAAGGAAGTCTATTTTAGGAATTAAAAAAAAATACTTTTACATTAGAAATCCTTGTTTGCCAACCTCACACTAACTTTATAAAATTGCCCTGATATGTAACTATTGGTTTTTGAGTGGTAAAATGGAATTATTTTAGTACCTTCTTTATTGGATTCATAATTAAATGAAATATGACAGATGATGTACTTGGCATTTAATAAATATAGATTTTATTTTGATGATGATGGTAATTTCTATGAACAAAGACACTAAGGAACCCAATCCGCCAAACTGAACCTAACAGTGCTAATAATAATTTGTAGAAAATGGTTGGAACAGGTCATTATCCTAGATATGGAAGTCACAGAAAAGGTTGACAAAAAGTTGCAGCTAATAGGATTCTGGTTCAAGTTGCAGATTCTCCAAGGAATGATGGGGAGGTGGAGAGTAAATAGATGACAATATGCTGACAAAATATTTGCTTAAATGAGTGGTTTAAGTGAGCTTTAAAGAAGAAGAATTTTTAATGTGTGATTTCAGCAGTAGGAAACTAAGAATATGCCAATTTCCCTCCCAGAATTATGAAATATGATAAGATAAATAATGATTGAGTTGATTTTTTTTTAATTTCAAAGATTTTATTTATTTATTTTGACAGATAGATCACAAGCAGGCAGGCAGAGGGGAGGTGGGGAAGCAGGCTCCCGCTGAGCAGAGGGCCAATGCAGGGCTCAATCCCAGGACTCTGAGATCATGACCTGAGCTGAAGGCAGAGGCTTAACCCACTGAGCCACCCAGGTGCCCCGACAGCTTTAATTTTAAGAAACTTTCAGGCTGAGGGCTCAGGAATGTGTAGATATTGAAGGAGTTAGAAGACCTCTGTCTGTGCTTACCTGCTGGAGGCACACTTCCTGAGCCATTGCCCTGGAAATTTTGAAGGTGATGCTCCATATCCTACTGTCTCCTGACCACTAAATCATCAGCTGGGTAACAATGACTAAGAAAGATGGAATAGCACACAAGGTAGAGATGGAGAGCTCTGGAGGAGCTTAGAGAAAACTGACATACTCTTGTAGATGCAATTAAACAAACAGGACTCTAAAAGGTTGTTAAGTTGAGAACAGTCTTTCACAACAGTAAGAGGCTGGGTAATTTAATATCAGACTCTGAGACCTAGAGAACTAAAGAATATGTCATTTGGGTAGCTGAGCAATACCTTTCTCCAGACGTAGATTTGGAGACTACAGAGTCAGAAGAATAAATCTTCCTTCTTATGGTTTTTGCTCTGCCCTAAGTGGTTTCAGCCATGGTGAAACTCTGTAACATAAAGAATATGGCATCAAGAAAATGTATCCCAAAGCATGAAGAGGCTAAATAAACTAGTATACCCAGTGTAAAGACTGTTACAGAATATCATATTATGATTGGGGTTTTAGTTAATACAAGTTAAAGAAGTATAAGAATTGGAGAAAGAAAAAAGACAAATTCCAAATTTTATCAATTGATTTTTATTTATTTATTTACTTATTTTCTTAGGCTTTATAAAGCATAGGAAAGTTAATGGAATTCCATAAAAGCAGCATAAAAATCCATAAATTTTTATACTGTATTGTGTACTTGAAATTTGCTGAGAGGATAGATCTTGGGTATTCTCACGGCAAAAGAGAAAAAATTAGGAAAATGGTACAGGTATGAAGTGATGGATATGTTAATGGGCTTGGTTTTGGTGAATATTTCATAATGTACACCTATATTGGGTCATCAGTTACACACATCCAATATAAGTGATTTTTGATTGTCAGTTATACCTCAATAAAGCTGGGGGAAAATCAATACTGTTGTATAGCAGCTATAATGAATGGAAAAATTAAATAGAAAATGATGTTAATTAAAATGGTAAACAAGGGGTGCTTGGGTGGCTCAGTTGGTTAAGTGTCTGCCTCCAGGTCAGTACATGAACTCAGGGTCCTGGGATGGAGCCCTGTGTCCTGGGGGGGGGGGGTCCCTGCTCAGTGGGGAGTCTGCTTCTCCCTCTCCCTTTGCCCCACCCCCTGCTCATGTTCTCTTTCTTGCCCACTCTCTCTTTCTCAAATAAATAAATAAAATCTTTAAAAAATAAAAAATAAATTAAATAAAATGAACTGGTAAACAAGTGTGCCTAAAATAAATGTAGGAAATGTTCATTACATATTGTTCATTGTAATGATATTGACCCTAAAATAATCTGCAAATTCAACATAATCCCAGTTAAATGCTAATCTATTTGATTGCTTGTATACTGATTTTTTTCTTTTTTTATTGTCGTGAAATAGATGTGCCATAACATTTGTTACAATGATAATTTTAAGTATACAATTCAGTGAAATTAATAATATTTACAATTGTTATATAACTATCACCACCAATTCCAAAATTTTTCATCACTCAAAATAGAAACTCTATACCTCTTTTTCTTTTTGGGGGGTTGGAGGGAAGAAATACATTTTTATTAAAACAGAGGAACACTCAAATTTTTTTTTCTTTTATTTTTCCCCCAAATTTTTACTTAAATGCTAGTTAACATACACTGCAAATTGGTTTCAGAGGTAGAATTCAGTGATTCATCACTTACATATAATACCTGTGCTCATCACTACAAGTGCACTCCTCAATACCCATCCAGCCCATCCCCCACATACCTCCTTCCATCAATCCTTAGTTTGTTCTCTATCATTGAGTCTCTTATAGTTTGTCTCTCCTCTTTCCTTCCTCCTCCTCCTCCTCCTCCTCCTCCTCCTCCTTCTTCTTCTTCTTCTTCCTTTCCCTACCCACACATTCATCTGTTTTGCTCCCTAAATTCCACATATGGGTGAAAATATATGCTATTTGTCTTTCTTTGATTGACAGATCAGATTGCTATGGGAAACTATACCTCTTAACCAATAATTCTTCCTCCCCCTGGTAACCTCTGATCTACTTTACATTTTTATAAATTTCCTTACTTGTATAAGTGGAATAATATAATATTTATGTTTTGTGTCTGGCTTATTTTATGGCTTTAATGTTTATATATGTATCATTTCTCTATTTTTATACATGCTGGGTTGTACTGCTTATTAAAAAGAAGAAACACAGACATTAGTAAGAAAATTTTTAAAAATTACTTGACCAGATATGAACTTACATATTATAAAAAAATAATTGTAGCACCATGAATACGACATAATAGACATTTAGAGCCAAAAGCAGAATACAGAGTCTAGATATAGATCCATATTTATATACAAATTTAAACTAAAACATATATTCCTTCAAAATGGTTGAGGAAGCACTAGATTATCTATCAATACATGTATTGAAAAAAATGGTTTCTACATTTGTGAATAATTAGATGAAACCCTTAGTTACCCATGTCCCCAAAACAAATTCTAGATGGAGTAAAGTTCTCTCCTCACTTTCTCTCAATTCTTTTAAAGTCTCCATCACTATTATTGTCTCTATGTCTATTACTGTCTAGATCACTTCTCATCTCCATCTGCAGTTCTATCTTTATCTATATCTCCATAAGTGTACCTATTTTTGAATTTGTGTATGGAATAGCTGTTTAAGAATAAAAATATTTGTCATAAAGAAAAAATGTTTACTACATAAAAATTATGTATGCCACATGCTTTTTATAGGACAAAAATAAAATAAAAAGATAGTGGAAAGAAAAAACATATTAAAAATGTAAGACTGGTGAATCACAGACTTGTACCCCTGAAACAAATAATACATTATATGTTAATTTTAAAAAAAGAATGAAAAAAGTAAACAAATTTTCTATATTTAAATAATAATTAATGATAAAATTATTTGTTCCTTCTTTTTCTTCTTTTGTATCTTTATACCCTTAACATATATTTCTGGCCAAGCCTGTCAGCAGGACTTGTGTTCTGTCTTTCTCTGGAATTCTGATGAAGTTTCCAAGGATAATTATTCTTGGTTAATTGCTCCCTGAAGTATTCTGTCTCACCCTGCCTCCCATGATGATCAGTTAAAATCATATAAAGTACTAACAATGCTTATGGCCTGGTTAGAAGGAAACAGCAAGGAAGGGGAGACATGGATTGATGTGTCTGCTGCCAATTCACCTGGTAAGAAAGTATCTGATATATAGGATCAGTTGAGTTACTTTTAATGCTCTCCTGGTAACTGCCTTGCACCAGGTTGGAAAAGCTGCTTATTAACATCTCAGCTCTGCATTCAGAGGCATCACATTGATTTCTTGAAATTTGCTCATAGTGTCAGTATTTAAACTCAAGAAATTGGCAACTGGTACAGATCAGGCCATTTTACTCAGAGAGTTGTTTTTTTAAACATTTTTAGCATTCCACTGGTTATACCTAACCAAGAGCACCAACCCACTATGAGAAGAAGACTTCACCTTCATGCACCGTCTCTATCTCAAGCTTCATCCTGAATTCCACATCTGGTTCCTCACCTTTACACCCAAGGCTCTGCTACAGGTTAGTAGAGTTTAGTGTTAATGAACTTATTCCCAAATAATGAACTCTAGCCCTAACCTCCATCCTTGCCATCATATTCAGCTTGTGAGATCCTGATGGTTGTGGACCCCAGGTTCTAGCAGGAGACACTTAACCTCCTACAAAATACAGAGCAGCTTTCCCCATCATCCATGGGTAGTAGATGGAGAATGAGTGAACTGGTAAGTTAAAAAAAGGACATTAGAAAATACTAAAACCTGGGGCTTCTGGGTGACTCAGTGGGTTAAAACCTCTGCCTTTGGCTCAGGTCATGATCCCAGGGTCTTAGGATCAAGCCCCACATAGGGCTCTCTGCTCGGCAGGGAGCCTGCTTCCCCCTTTCTCTCTATGCCTGCTTCTCTGCCTACTTGTGATCTCTGTTAAATAAATAAATGAAATATTAAAAAAGAAAGAAAATACTAAAAAAAAAAAACCTGGGAGAAACTAGCCCTGTTTTCTAATACTTAACTGTACCTTTTATTTCCTGTGTTGAGTATTTACTGTTCCAAATATAATGACAAACAATTTACATACATTATCCTATGTAACTATTATTGTGTTTATATCAAATATCTGGATCTCAGATATCCCAAGATCACAATTCTATTAAGTTTTAGAATCATGAATTTTCTTTATTACTGTGTTATATCCCTTTTGCTACTTACATTCATTCACTCCTCTACAAACGGCAAAAACTGCCAGATCTTTCTTCAGTCTTCAATTTCCATGGAAAGCTGTCATTTCCATGCTTATTATCACTGGCTTTCACTGCCATAAATGGCCCAGTGGAGATTTCTGTTCATGTCTTTTGTGTTTGGCGTGTAGCCCATGGAGATATACTCTTCTACATGTCTAAACATATTTCTCTTCCACACAGGATGTTTCAGAAATAAGTTTCCCATCTCTTTGGTAAGAAAATGTTTTAAATAAGACTATCAAGAGATTGAAATTTGATGTATAATAACTGACCAGAGATTTATATTCTCTAGACCCCATGTGCTTCCCTGTGTCTTCGAAAGAAGTCTCACCATGACGTTTTCAATGGGTCCCTTGCATTCACACCTGCGACATTCACTCTTGTTGGCATTCCAGGACTAGAGGCAGAGCACATCTAGGTATCCATCCCTTTCTGCCTGATATACATCATCATCTTCCTAGGAAATGGCATCTTTCTTCATATTATCCGGATTGATCCTGCTTTGCACCAACCCATGTACTTCTTTTTGGCCATGCTAGCGTTTGTTGAACTTGGGGTCTCTGCTTCCACCATGCCCACAGTGTTAGGAATTTTCCTCTGTGGAATTAATGATATCAGTTTTGGTGGTTGTCTGCTCCAGATGTTTCCAATGCACTCTTTTACCATCATGGAGTCAGGTGTCCTTCTGGCTATGTCTGTAGACCGTTTTGTGGCCATCTACAGCCCTCTACACAACCATCCTGACAATCCCCCGCATCAATGGGATGGGTGCCACCATTGCCTTTCGAAGTGTGGTGCTCATGTTCCCACTGCTCTTCTTCCTGAAGGGCCTGCCTTTCTGTGGCCACAATAACCTCACACACTCTTACTGTCTCCATTCAGATCTCATCAAATTGCCCTGTGGAGACACCCGCCCCAATAACATCCTGGGTCTGTTTGTCATTACCTCCACATTTGGGCTGGACTCATTGCTCATTGTGTTGATTCTTCACACGGTACTAGGAATAGCTTCTGGGACCGGGAGGTGGAGGGCATTCAACACATGTGTGTCACACATCTGTGCTGTTTTTATGTACTATGTGCCCATGATCAGCCTCTCCTTGCTGCATCGCTTTGGGCGACACCTACCTCCACTCCTCCAGACTGTCATGGCCAATGCCTACCTCTTCTTCCCACCCGTGGTCAACCCCATCGTCTATAGTATAAAAACTAAGGAAATTCACAATAGCATTGTCCGTACACTGACTAGAAAGAGGCATGGGGTCTAATCCAGACAGGTAATGTCTTAAGAATGTAGAAATTTGGATCAGACCTTATTGCCTGGATATTACTTCAGCAAATGGGAAAAATTCCATAATTTATTATTGCTTAGGAGAAAGCTGTGGGCTTTAGCAGATGGAGAAATGAAAAATAGTCTCACCCTTTCTCTCTGAAAATACAGAATGTCATGACTTTGATGTAAGCTTCTAGAAGGAGGCACAGTCCCCAGACTTTAACCTGGTGAAGACCTTGCTCAACTATTCAATCTTTAAATACGTGATTCATTTGTTTTTCCCCTTGGAAATAGGTAGAATGGTCCTAGGGAGGTATGTATTTTCACGTACATGCAATTTAGTGATACATATTTGTCATACATTTTGTGAGGACACAAAAGAGTATGTATAGTATGGGAGTATATAGAGTGTGGGAGACAGAAAAACAACATAAAAAAACAATAATAGAAGCTGGATGTTGGGTGGATGGAGTTTCATTATAATGCTCGTTTTGTAATAAGTAAAAGCTTTTGTAATAAAAAAAATTTAAAAACATACTGTGTAGAAATGAATCTTAAGATTAAGATTAAGTATTCATTGAATGTATGTTGTGAAGCAGTGTTATATCTAGAGCAGCAGGTTATACAGATGGACACTACAACCAGAGTGCCAGATTATGGAGTTCCACATTTATTTGACAGAAGCTATATATGGTGTACCACACTAAGTGATTTACATAGATGAAGATCATTTAATTCATAGAACAGTTATATGAAGCTATTTCAGTATTTTCTACATCATGCAGATATGGAAATGAAAACATAGAGAAGTCAAGTGTAATTCTCCAAATCACAGTTAGCCTGTGGCAGAATCTGGATTCTAAACTAGACAACACAAAAAACTAAATTTTCAACCAATAGTATTATGAGTGGTTCCATATCTTAAAATTCAAATATAATTAATTATAATTAACTAATTATAGTCTGTAATGATGACACCTAAATATTTCTTCAAGGGAATATTTGTACAATGGGGCTCCACTTAAACCAGTCTGGCTTCCAAGGAATTCTCTTCTTCTTTATTCCCCGCAACCACCAGAAACATCACCCATGATACTATGGGTCAAACTTTCATTCTTACACTGATGATAAAGAATTGTTGAAAACAGCAACACAATTTTATTTGTAATGTTTTATTACATGTCATTCCTTGTGACTTTAGTCCTTGCAGGTGACAGACTTAATTCACTCTGAGGATCACACCAAGAATCTGCCTCATCTCATTGTTGTACAAATCAGTTTAGGCTAATTCATGCTACAATAAAAAAATAGCACCCAAATCTCAAGGGACTAAATATAAAGTTTTTCTCTCTCAGCTACATTTTACAATGTAGATAGAGGGTGGAGGGTGAATTTATGACCCACTTAAGTATCAGTAAGAGAATTTGGTGGAGCCTCTTAACATTTCGATATGAAGCTCTTAGAATAGATGCTTCATGTAAACAAAAAGAAGAAGGTGAGTAAGCACCAGAATGTTAATGCTTTCATCTGTAAGTGACACATCAATTGTGCTCATATTCACTTATGCAGAGGATGTTGAAAAGCCACAAAATTACAGATGTAAACAGGAGAAGAGAAGGAAACCAAGAAATACTGGTAAACAGCATGAGTGTGTGATTGTAAACATACCATCAAGGTCTGACAGGAAAAAGGAAATAATTGTGTCAGAAATTTACTGAACTTGTTTGCAGCATAAGATACTCTCAGTGAGACAGAGGAAACATTATGCCAAAATTATGTTATCACCCCAATCTGAAAAGCCAGGATAAAAACAAACAAAACAAAACAAAAAACACCTAAAATACTAACAGGCCCAGAAACATCACAAAAATGAAACAGACTAGATATAAAACAATAGAGACTAGTGAGGACTGAAGTGGAATGAAGAGATATTTCCTCTTATGAAGAAGGCAGATACCATTCAGTTCCAGACAACTTTTATCTTTTAGGAATAAAAGTCCAATGTTAACTCATTTTTTAAAAATTTAATTTTTTTAAAAATTTTATGCTGCTATGAACAATATTGTTATGATGGTGGAAATCATGCACAAGCTAGTATTTTTATGGCTCTTGGGTAACTACCAGGAGTGGGAATGCTGGGTCTTAGGCTGTATGTAACGATAACTTTTAAAACAAATTCCAGGGGAGGAGTCAAGATGGCGGAGAAGTAGCAGGCTGAGACTACTTCAGGTAGCGGGAGATCAGCTAGATAGCTTATCTAAAGATTGCAAACACCTACAAATCCAACAGGAGATCGAAGAGAAGAAGAACAGCAATTCTAGAAAGTGTAATTCAACCACTTTCTGAAAGGTAGGACTGGCGGAGAAGTGAATCCAAAACGACGGGAAGATAGACCGCGGGGGGAGGGGCCGGCTCCCGGCAAGCAGCAGAGCAACGGAGCACAAAATCAGGACTCTTAAAAGTCTGTTCCGCTGAAGGACATCGCTCCAGAGGCTTAACAGGGGTGAAGCGCACGCGGGGTCAGCGTGGCCTCAGGTCCCGCAGGGTCACAGAAGGATCGGGGGTGTCTGAGTGTCACAGAGCTTACAGGTATTAGAACGGGGAAGCCGGCTACAGAGACAGAGCCGAGGAGTGAGCTCTAAGCTCGGGTTTACCTTGAACCGGTCGCAGTCTCGGTCAGCTCGGAACGCGGCCGGAGGCCAGGGTGACGGGAGCAATTGGGTGCTGTTCTCTGAGGGCGCACTGAGGAGTGGGGCCCCAGAATCTCGGCTCCTTCGGGCTGGAGACTGGGAGGCTGCCATCTTCACTCCTGTCCTCTGGAACTCTACGGAGTGCGCTCAGGGAACAAAAGCTCCCGAAAGCAAACCCAAGCAGATTACTCAGCCCGGCCCCTGATAAGGGCGGTGCAACTCCGCCTGGGGCAAAGACACTTGAGAATCACTACAACAGGCCCCTCCCCCAGAAGATCAACAAGAAACCCAGCCAGGACCAAGTTCACCTACCAAGGAGTGCAGTTTCAATACCAAGGAGAGCAGCGGAATTCCAGAGGAGGAGAAAGCAAAGCACGGAACTCATGGCTTTCTCCCCATGATTCTTTAGCCTTGCAGTTAATTTAAATTTTTTTTCTTTTTCAATTTTTTTCTCTTCTTCTGCTAAATTTTTTTAACTTTTACCCTTTTCTTTTTTAACGTTTTTTAACTAGTTTATCTAATATATATATATTTTTTTCCGTTTTATATTTTTTCATTATTGGTTTTCTTTTTTTATTTGTTTCTTTTTTTTTTTTCTTTCTGAACCTCTTTATATCTCCTTTCCCCTCGCCTCACGATTTGGGATCTCTTCCGATTTGGCTAAAGCATATTTTCCTGGGGTTGTTGCCACACTTTTAGTATTTTACTTGTTCCTTCATATACTCTTATCTGGACAAAATGACAAGGTGGAAAAATTCACCACAAAAAAAAAAGAACAAGAGGCAGTACCAAAGGCTAGGGACCTAATCAATACAGACATTGGTAATATGTCAGATCTAGAGTTCAGAATGACATTTCTCAAGGTTCTAGCCGGGCTCGAAAAAGGCATGGAAGATATTAGAGAAACCCTCTCGGGAGATATAAAAGCCCTTTCTGGAGAAATAAAAGAACTAAAATCTAACCAAGTTGAAATCAAAAAAGCTATTAATGAGGTGCAATAAAAAATGGAGGCTCTCACTGCTAGGATAAATGAGGCAGAAGAAAGAATTAGCGATAGAGAAGACCAAATGACAGAGAATAAAGAAGCTGAGCAAAAGAGGGACAAACAGCTACTGGACCACGAGGGCAGAATTCGAGAGATAAGTGACACCATAAGACGAAACAACATTAGAATAATTGGGATTCGAGAAGAAGAAGAAAGAGAGAGGGGAGCAGAAGGTATATTGGAGAGAATTATTGGAGAGAATTTCCCCAATATGGCAAAGGGAACAAGCATCAAAATCCAGGAGGTTCAGAGAACCCCCCTCAAAATCAGTAAGAATAGGTCCACACCCCGTCACCTAATAGTCAAATTTACAAGTCTTAGTGACAAAGAGAAAATCCTGAAAGCAGCCCAGGAGAAGAAGTCTGTAACATACAATGGTAAAAATATGAGATTGGCAGCAGACTTATCCACAGAGACCTGGCAGGCCAGAAAGAGCTGGCATGATATATTCAGAGTACTAAACGAGAAAAACATGCAGCCAAGAATACTATATCCAGCTAGGCTATCATTGAAAATAGAAGGAGAGATTAAAAGCTTCCAGGACAAACAAAAACTGAAAGAATTGCAAACACCAAACCAGCTCTACAGGAAATATTGAAAGGGGTCCTCTAAGCAAAGAGAGAGCCTAAAAGTAGTAGATCAGAAAGGAACAGAAACAATATACAATAACAGTCACCTTACAGGCAATACAATGGCACTAAATTCATATCTCTCAATAGTTACCCTGAATGTTAATGGGCTAAATGCCCCAATCAAAAGACACAGGGTATCAGAATGGATAAAAAAACAAAACCCATCTATATGTTGCCTACAAGATACTCATTTTAAACCCGAAGACACTTTCAGATTTAAAGTGAGGGGGTGGAAAAGAATTTACCATGCTAATGGACATCAGAAGAAAGCAGGAGTGGCAATCCTTATATCAGATCAATTAGATTTTAAACCAAAGACTATAATAAGAGATGAAGAAGGACACTATATCATACTCAAAGGATCTGTCCAACAAGAAGATCCAACAATTTTAAATATCTGTGCCCCTAACGTGGGAGCAGCCAACTATATAAACCAATTAATAACAAAATCAAAGAAACACATCAACAATAATACAATAATAGTAGGGGACTTTAACACTCCCCTCACTGAAATGGACAGATCATCCAAGCAAAAGATCAACAAGGAAATAAAGGCCTTAAATGACACACTGGACCAGATGGATATCACAGATATATTCAGAACATTTCATCCCAAAGCAACAGAATACACATTCTTCTCTAGTGCCCATGGAACATTCTCCAGAATAGATCACATCCTTGGTTCTAAATCAGGTCTCAACTGGTATCAAAAGATTGGGATCATTCCCTGAATATTTTCAGACCACAATGCTCTGAAGCTAGAACTCAATCACAAGAAGAAATTTGGAAAGAACCCAAATACATGGTGACTAAACAGCATCCTTCTAAAGAATGGATGGGTCAACCAGGAAATTAAAGAAGAATTGAAGAAATTCATGGAAACAAATGAAAATGAAAACACAATGGTTCAAAATCTGTGGGACACAGCAAAGGCAGTCCTGAGAGGAAAATATATAGCTGTACAAGCCTTTCTCAAGAAACAAGAAAGGTCTCAGGTACACAACCTAACCCTACACCTAAAGGAGCTGGAGAAAGAGCAAGAAAGAAACCCTAAACCCAGCAGGAGAAGAGAAATCATAAAGATCAGAGCAGAAATCAATGAAATAGAAACAAACAAACAAACAAAAAAACAATAGAACAAATCAACGAAACTAGGAGCTGGTTCTTTGAAAGAATTAATAAGATTGATAAACCTCTGGCCAGACTTATCAAAAAGAAAAGAGAAAGGACCCAAATAAATTAAATCATGAATGAAAGAGGAGAGATCACAACGAACACCAAAGAAATACAGACAATCATAAGAACATATTATGAGCAACTCTATGCCAACAAATTTGACAATCTGGAAGAAATGGATGCATTCCTAGAGACATATAAACTACCACAACTGAACCAGGAAGAAATAGAAAGCCTGAACAGACCCATAACCAGTAAGGAGATTGAAACAGTCATCAAAAATCTCCAAACAAACAAAAGCCCAGGGCCAGATGGCTTCCCGGGGGAATTCTACCAAACATTTAAGGAAGAACTAATTCCTATTCTCCTGAAACTGTTCCAAAAAATAGAAATGGAAGGAAAACTTCCAAACTCATTTGATGAGGCCAGCATCACCTTGATCCCAAAACCAGACAAGGATCCCATCAAAAAAGAGAACTACAGACCAATATCCTTGATGAACACAGATGCAAAAATTCTCACCAAAATACTAGCCAATAGGATTCAACAGTACATTAAAAGGATTATTCACCACGACCAAGTGGGATTTATTCCAGGGCTGCAAGGTTGGTTCAACATTCGCAAATCAATCAATGTGATACTACACATTAATAAAAGAAAGAACAAGAACCATATGATACTCTCCATAGATGCTGAAAAAGCATTTGACAAAGTACAGCATCCCTTCCTGATCAAAACTCTTCAAAGTGTAGGGAAAGAGGGCACATATCTCAATATTATCAAAGCCATCTATGAAAAACCCATCGCAAATATCATTCTCAATGGAGAAAAACTGAAAGCATTTCCTCTAAGTTCAGGAATACGGCAGGGATGTCCGTTATCACCACTGCTTTTCAACATAGTACTAGAAGTCCTAGCCTCAGCAATCAGACAACAAAAGGAAATTAAAGGCATCCAAATCAGCAAAGAAGAAGTCAAACTATCACTCTTCACAGATGATATGATACTATATGTGGAAAACCCAAAAGACTCCACTCCAAAACTGCTAGAACTGGTACAGGAATTCAGTAAAGTGTCAGGATATAAAATCAATGCACAGAAATCAGTTGCATTTCTCTACATCAACAACAAGACAGAAGAAAGAGAAATTAAGGAGTCCATCCCATTTACAATTACACCCAAAACTATAAGATACCTAGGAATAAACCTCACCAAAGAGACTAAGAATCTATACACAGAAAACTATAAAGTACTCATGAAAGAAATTGAGGAAGACACAAAGAAATGGAAAAATGTTCCATGCTCCTGGATTGGAAGAATAAATATTGTGAAAATGTCCATGCTACCTAACGCAATCTACACATTTAATGCAATTCCTATCAAAGTACCATCCATTTTTTTTCAAAGAGATGGAACAAATAATCCTAAAATTTATATGGAACCAGAAAAGACCTCGAATAGCCAAAGGAATATTGAAAGAGAAAGCCAAAGTTGGTGGCATCACAATTCCATACTTCAAGCTCTACTACAAAGCTGTCATCATCAAGACAGCATGGTACTGGCACAAAAACAGACACATATATCAATGGAACAGAATAGAGAGCCCAGAAATAGACCCTCAACTCTATGGTCAACTAATCTTCGACAAAGCAGGAAAGAATGTCCCATGGAAAAAAGACAGCCTCTTCAATAAATGGTGGGAGAATTGGACAACCACATGCAGAAAAATGAAATTGGACCATTTCCTTACACCACACACGAAAATAGACTCAAAATGGATGAAGGACCTCAATGTGAGAAAGGAATCCATCAAAATCCTTGAGGAGAACACAGGCAGCAACCTCTTTGACCTCAGCCACAGCAACATCTTCCTAGGAACATCGCCAAAGGCAAGAGAAGCAAGGGCAAAAATGAACTATTGGGATTTTATCAAGATCAAAAGCTTTTGAACAGCAAAGGAAACAGTTAACAAAACCAAAAGACAACTGACAGAATGGGAGAAGATATTTGCAAACGACATATCAGATAAAGGGCTAGTGTCCAGAATCTATAAAGAACTTAGCAAACTCAACACCCAATGAACAAATAATCCAATCAAGAAATGGGCAGAAGACATGAACAGACATTTCTGCAAAGAAGACATCCAGATGGCCAACAGACAAATGAAAACGTGCTCCATATCACTCGGCATCAGGGAAATACAAATCAAAACCACAATGAGATACCACCTCACACCAGTCAGAATGGCTAAAATTAACAAGTCCGGAAATGACAGATGCTGGCAAGGATGTGGAGAAAGGGGAACCCTCCTACACTGTTGGTGGGAATGCAAGCTGGTGCAACCACTCTGGAAAACAGCATGGAGGTTGCTCAAAATGTTGAAAATAGAACTACCCTATGACCCAGCAATTGCACTGCTGGGTATTTACCCTAAAGATACAAACGTAGTGATCCGAAGGGGCATGTGCACCCAAATGTTTATAGCAGCAATGTCTACAATAGCCAATCTATGGAAAGAACCTAGATGTCCATCAACAGACGAATGGATAAAGAAGAGGTGGTATATATACACAATGGAATACTATGCAGCCATAATAAGAAATGAAATCTTGCCATTTGCGACGATGTGGATGGAACTAGAGGGTATCATGCTTAGCGAAATAAGTCAATCGGAGAAAGACAACTATCATATGATCTCCTGATATGAGGGAGAGTAGATGCAACATGGGGGGTTAAGGGGGTAGGAGAAAAGTAAATGAAGCAAGATGGGATTGGGAGGGAGATAAACCATAACTGACTCTTAATCTCACAAAACAAACTGAGGGTTGCTGGGGGGAGGGGGGTTGGGGGGTGGGGTTATTATGGACATTGGGTAGGGTATGTGCTATGATGAGTGCGGTGAAGTGTGTAAACCTGGTGATTCACAGACCTGTACCCCTGGGGAAAAAAATATATGTTTATAAAAAATAAAATTAAAAAAAAAGCATTATTGAGGCATAAGTTACATGCCATTAAATGCAAACAAAAAAAAATTCCAAACCACTTTCTTTTTTCTTTTTTTTTTTCCAGAATTTTTTTTTAATTTTATTTTTTATAAACATATATTTTTTTCCCCAGGTGTACAGGGAGGGAGGGATGTTGAGCAGGGAGCCCTAAGGATGTGGGGCTCAATCCCAGGATCCCAAGTTCATGACCTGAACAAAAGGCAGACCCTTAACTGACTGAGCCACCCAGAAGCCCCACGTCATTGTGATTTTTGTTAGCATTCTCTAATGAGTGAACATGCTGAGACCATTTTCATGAGCTTATTGCCCATTTGTTATCTTTCTGTGTAGGTATGTGCAGTAACTTCAAATCTTTTGGACATAGCTTAATATTCCTAAATATATTTAAATAGGCTAAATATTTCTGGCTTCATAAATAAAGTTAAAGTTAGTTTGTCTCTACATGTTTCATTTTGAGATGATAAGCCTGTCTTAGCAATATGCTCTCAGCTGTGCCACCAATATCATGGGATAATGAGAAAATAGCTTTAAAGAGTTACTAAAAGAGAGAGTTTAGAGAAAAAAAAATTCTCTTTTTTATTGAAAATGTTTTTAGCTGTCTTAGGTACAAATAATTGATTAGATATGTGTTTTACAAGTGTTTTCTTCAGTCCGTAGCTTGTTTTAATCTTCTTAATAGCATCTTTGAAAGATCAATGTATTTTTAAATGGTAATGAAATCCAATTTATGAGTTATTTCTCTTATTTTATGCTTTTTTATCCTTTCTAAGAAATGTTTGCCTAATTATGAGGTCACAAAAATGTTCTGGTTTCTTCTAGCAATTTTATAATTTTAGGTATTTTGTTTAGGTTTATAATCCACTTTAAGTTAATTGTTGTATAGAAAATGGTTGATATTTTTGGTTATGAATATCAAGTTGTTTCAGCATTATTTGTAGAGAAGACTAGATTTTCTCTATTGGACAACCTTGATATTGTTTTTAAGATTCAATTGACCCCATACATAGACATTAATTTCTTGACTCAATTCCATATGATTTATCAGTGATTTTGACAATATGAATCATTTAATGACTAGATTACTCAAAAAAAAAAGATGGACAGGAAATAAATGTAATTGATTTTACTCTGCTAAACAACCTGATTGCAAGGCCAATATATGCTTCATAATGAACACATAACAATATTTTTGAGAAAAAATTTTGAATGATGATCTTTTAAAGATGATTCATTTGCCTACCCTCTGAAAAAACCTGCAAAATTGAGAGAAAAGTGAAAATTAATAGATATTGATCTATTTGTGAAGCTATTTCCTGATATTACAATAAAATGGGAAAAAGTTGTTTTCCTTTCTACCAACAAAAGAAAAGGTCAAGATAGTCTTTCAAATTATGTTTAACATGAACTGAAATTTGGATATGACATGCCAACTCAGTAAGAGAATCAGGATATGTGCTGAAAATATTGTTATGAGAGTTGGCATAATAAAATTGATACCCCAGTTATTTTGAGAGATCCAATTACCAGCAATATTGTATAGTTTGAGAGTGAAAAGGACCCAAGATGGGATATTGGGGGAGCAGCACCAAAATTTAAATAAAATCAGTAGAAGAGAAGAAGAGGAGAGAAACAAAATGATAAGCTAGTCTAAATAGTTCTTCAGTGACTCAAGAATGAGCAAATGAAATGTCCACAATAGCCAAACTATGGAAGGAGCCTAGATGTCCATCAACAGATGAGTGGATAAAGAAGATGTGGTATATAAATACAGTGGAATACTATGCAGCCATTAAAAAACTGACACCTTGCATTCGCAACAATGTGGATGGAACTAGAGGGTATTATGCTAAGTGAAATAAGTCAATCAGAGAAAGACAATTATTACATGATCTCACTGATATGAGGAATTTGAGAAACAAGACAGAAGATCATAAGGGAAGGGAAGGAAAAATGAAACAAGATGAAACTAGAGAGGGAGATAAACCATAAGATTCTTAATTTTAGGAAACAAACTGAGGGTTGCTGGAGGGGAGGGTGGTGGGAGGGATGGGGTGGCTGGGGGATGGACATTGGGGAAAGTATGTGCTATGGTGAGTGTTGTGAATTGTGTAAGACTGATGAATCACAGACCTGTACCCCTGAAACAAATAATACATTATATGTTAATTTAAAAAAATCATTCCCCTCCCCCCAGAAAACACTGAGCTAATGATTAGCTAACATGTGCTAGTCTGACCTCTGAATCAATTCTATTCAACATGAATCAGTACCATTGTATCTGTCTCCTTCATAGATGAAATTCTAGAAAGAGCATCTAAGGTCCTTTTTTTATCTTTATCTCTTCTCCCCAAAATCCATTTTAATGCCTCCTCCATCCTACTGAAAGGATTCCTCCTAAATTTACCAGCATCCCTGTTACCTCAAGTACCTCTTAAGTTAACAGCATACAAGAAAGTCTAGAAACCAGGTGAATCATGTCAAGGAGAAAGGTCCCATGTGCATAAGTATACCTTAGAATTAATCATTTGTTCTAATGATAAAAGATATATGAATTCTTTTTCCTGTATTTCTAAAAATTTGAAAGCATATTTATCTTCTTTTTACTTGCCTCAAGAGCAGAAGACATGATTCCTTCACATCTTTGAGGAATTAAACACCTGCATTCTGAGGGAAGAAGGGAGGTAAAGAAAAGGAAGGTATAAAGGGAGGGATAGAGAAAAAATTCATCTAATGGACAACAACCAGCCCAGAGCTTAGTACAGAAGGATTTAGAAATGTCAGTCATAGCTAGACATTCTGAGAATATTACTGAATTTATGAACATAGCTTCAATATAATAAAAATCTGATAAATGAGACTGCAGGAGAATGAGAATTAAAGTGTGGTAAAGAGCCATTGTGGATACTCTTTTTTTTTTTTTTTCCAGAAGTGTCTCAGTGAAAGAAGGGTCCTAAGGATATTTACAGAATTCATGGCATAGGAACATGCCCACATCTAAGTGTTCTTTAGATGTTTTTCCATATGTTACTAATGAGAATGTAAAATGTTAAAACCACTTTGTTGTTTTTTGTTTGTTTGTTTGATTTCTGATTTTTTTTAGATTTTTTAAATATTTTATTTTATTTTTTATTTTTTCCATCTTTTAAAACTTAAATTCAATTAGTTAATGTATAATGTATTATTTGTTTCAGAGGTAGAGGTCAGTGATTCATCAGTCTTATATATTACCCAATGCTCATTACATCACATGTCCTCCTATGATCCTATGTTGCTTAAATTCCACATACCAGTGAGATCATATACTTTTCTTTCTCTGATTGACTTATTTTCTTAGCATAATACCCTCTAATTCCATCCAATCATTGCAAATGGCAAGAGTTTATTTATTTATTTATTTTTTTTTTTGCTGAGTAGTATGCCATTGTGTGTGTGTGTGTGTAAACAAAATGGGCTCTTTCCATAGTTTGGCTATTGTGGACATTGTTGCTATAAACGTTGGAATGCAGGTGCCCCTTCCAATCACTATGTTTGCAGCTGTGGAGTAAATATCCAGTAGTGCAATTTCTGGGTCATAAGGTAGCTCTATTTTCAACTTTTTGAGGAACTTCCACACTGTTTTACAGAGTGGTTACACCAACCTGCATTCCCACCAACAGTGTCAGAGTGTTCCCCTTTCTCCACATCCTTGCCAGCATCTGTTGTTTCCTGACTTGTTAATTTTAGCCATTCTGATTGGTGTGAAGGAGTATCTCATTGTGGTTTTGGTTTGTATTTCCCTGACACTGAGTGATATAGAGCAAAATTTTTCATGTATCTGTTAGCCATTTATATGTCTCCTTTGGAGAAAGATCTGTTCATGTCTTCTGCCCATTTCTTGATTGGATTATTTGTTATTTGGTTTTTGAGTTTAATAAGTTCTTTATAGATACTGGATAGTACCCTCTATCTGATATGTCATTTGCAAATAAATGTTTTTCCAAATGAGGACAGCAGAAAAGGAAGCGAACTCATAAAAATACAACTTGTGTTTATTAATTTCTCTACATTTACCCTGTGGGGGAAGAGAAAAGAGAGTAACTATGAGAGTCTGCAAGCTATAGAAATGATTTCAGAGACATTAGCTGTGGATGGACCCAAAAGAGTATTAGTCTGAGCTCATGGGAACATCCTGGACTGGCCAAGTGGTGAGGGAATCTCTCAGGTCATATTCAAACTTCCTTCTTCTCCACATTCACTGGGGAATATTTTAATTGGTAGTCAGCAGTTTTCTTCTACAATTCAAGCTCAATAAATTTAACCTGCTGCTGCCTAAGCATGATACAGACCTTGCTGTGAGTTTTGTTGGAGGATGAATCCACCAACATGATCTCAGAAAGTCTTTCAGAATAGGATCAAATTTGTTTTGCAGGGACAGAAGAAAAGCAGGAAAGTTTATCATGGAGATGTCCATATTCTGGATATGGCCCAAGCAGCAAATGGATCAGAGTTCATAACTTTCACATGGGTTGTTACTGAGGGTGTAGACAGAAGAAGAGGTGCTTCCCAGTACATGATAACAGGGAATGAGATCAGAATCTCAGGAGGAAGAAAGATGGATGAGAGGTAAGCAATGAGGGACAGTACTATGAAGACTGAGGATGGTCTTCAGGTGCCTAGTAAGAGCAGAACTTGTTCTCAAAAACAAAGGGTAAGGAAGTCTCACTATCCCCAAATTTACCTCATAATGCTGCCCTACTGGCATTTCCAACAATAAGCACTCCATCCCAACTGCCCTGTACTCACATCCTCTCCCATCTTCTGTCCCACCATCTGTACCTGTCAGGTAATTACGTCTTTCTCTTGAATAAGTCAGACAATGGTATTGTTACTAAAGGATTCCTATTCTAATTCAGATTAACTATGAGGAAGGAAAAAGTCAACCCTATGAGAAACGATCTGTGACCTATGGATTTGTAGAATGAAGCACTGGAGAACGAAACTATGGAAATCAAAGACTTAGCTGATTGATTGACTAGTCTATCCTAAATACATGTTAGCAGAACACAGTCTTTCTTCATAAATGATCCCTCTGACTATGATCCTTCACTAGAGTTTTAGCGGCATAAACCACAGCTATTCTTGAATAACTAGCATATTTGGTGACATTTGGTATATGGTTAGGTGATTATGAACTTGCTGACATAATGCAACAGTGTTGGAGAGTCTAGGAAAGAATGACATAACTGAACGCTGTTTGTTTTTTTGTTTGTTTTGTTTTTTTGTTTTTTAAGGACAGCAAATTTTTTTTTTATTGTACATCTTGGGAATTTCATGATTCTAGATATGCAATTTTCAAAGCAATGATCTTTTATCAGAGAACTCTCATTTGGGGACTAAGACCTCAAGTTTTTAGAAAATTTAGTCATCAGTGAATTGTGGTGATCGAATTATCATTAGTTGTTCTATGGCCCTCTCCTGAATCATTTCTGGTATTGCAATGTCTGCCCTCTGTCTTCCCTTTCTACTTCTAGATTGGACTCCCTTTTAAGGAACCTATTTTTTCACCCCTTTATTTTCTATTTATTTTTGATTCTTAAGCTCCAAAATGATCAAAGCATTCAAATGATGTGTATATATATTCTTAAGCATCAACAAGCCTAAATTTACCAATCTTTTGCTAATGGTAACTCTGACCACTTTAACCCTAGAAAATAACCTCTATTCTGGCTAAGCTACCCATTTACCTATGTCCTATGGGAAGCAAGGACAAGTCCACTCGCCTCCACACTGTTGTTCAGGATTTCCTTGCCTCCTAGATATTTCTTGCCTCTAGGTATTCTGAAATGGGTGTTACAGAATTTCTGCTATTTTAAGTATTTCTGCTCATTTTAAGGAATCCCATGTTAGTAATAAAGACAAAATAAAATATAGTTTTACTAATAATGGAAAAAAAATAGCATGGAACTTTGATCCAGGCTGTAAAAATTACTAGGATTTGAATCATTTTTTCTCAAGCTCTACCTCACATTCTTTTGAATGGACTTCCATTCTTATGTAGATGTGTAATATAGATATAGATATCTAAGTATGTTATGCTTTTGGGTAGAGCCATTTCTATTATTCCTCTCTTTCATAAGAAGCTTTTGATACCAGTATACATGTTAGACTCTGATTAATTGCTTGTCTAAACTATCACTTCCTGACTCAGTGACAGTGGAGAGAAAAATAAAGCCCTAAGGATTAGCTGCAATTTGGGGTAGGGAGAGATTTATGAAAATCAGATTAATGTACAATTTGCAAACAAAATAAGCAAACACTATTATTTGTCCACAGATCCAGAAAGATATAACAGAAAGGGCAAAAGTTGATTCCCTTATTCAAATGATCTGGTGGTTCTAATGCATTTGCCCTTCCATGCAAAGCACCTCTTATTATAAACTAGTGTTTTGGGATGTCCTCCCTCAAAACAGTGATATGCATCAATGGCCAGTCTTTTTTCCATTAACAATATAGGTGAAATGGATGATATGAGCTTATATTTTGGCCAGAATCAGAGAGACTCACTATGACGACTTTGGATAAAAAAAGGAGTAGAGAAGAAGAGTACCACTGACTGAGATACTCCTCTCATTTGTTTCTGGAGACCCAAAGACATTATGTCCATCTCCAATATTACAGTCTTCATGCCTTCTGTGTTGACCCTAATAGGGATCCCAGGCCTAGAGTCTGTGCAGTGCTGGATCGGGATTCCATTCTGTGCCATGTATCTCTTTGCTTTGATTGGAAATTCTGTGCTTCTGATCATCATCATTTCAGAGCGTAGCCTCCATGAACCCATGTATATTTTCCTAGGCATGCTAGGAGTCACAGATATTGTACTTGGCACAAGCATTGTGCCTAAGATGCTTGGCATTTTCTGGTTTCATGTGCCAGAGATTTATTTTGACTCTTGTTTGCTTCAAATGGGACTCATCCACATGTTTGAGTGCATCGAGTCAGGCATCCTCCTGGCCATGGCTATGGACCGTTATGTGGCCATCTGCTATCCACTAAGACATGGAGCCATCTTCACCCACCAGCTGGTCACCCATATAGGGGCTGTGGTAACACTTAGGGCTGCCATTCTAGCAACCCCATCTTTAGTCCTGATAAAGTGTCGGTTTCAGTTTTACCATACAACCATCATCTCCCATTCCTACTGTGAACATATGGCCATCGTGAAACTGGCTGCAGAAAATGTGCGGGTCAACAAAATCTATGGCCTGTTTGTGGCATTTGCTGTTGCGGGATTCGACCTCACCTTCATCACTTTGTCCTACATACAAATATTTATCACAGTTTTCCGTTTGCCTCAGAAGGAGGCTCGGTGGAAAGCATTCAATACCTGCATCGCCCACATCTGTGTCTTCCTCCAGCTCTACTTCCTTGCCTTCTTCTCCTTCTTCACACATAGGTTCGGTGCTCATATTCCCCCTTATATCCATATCCTCTTTTCTAGCCTCTACTTGCTGGTCCCCCCATTTCTCAATCCTCTTGTATATGGTGCCAAGACCAAGCAGATCCGCATTCATGTGGTAAAGATGTTGTGTTCATAAAATCCAATGTGATTAATACCTGCAGTCTTTCCCTTTATACAATAGTAAGTAATTATCTCTCAAAATTAAATAAAACAGCAAAAATGCATGTTAAGTGTGATGTTTGAGTTTTCAATTTAATTCTTTTGTGAAATTTTCCTGCCTTTTAGATGGTTTTCACATCATAGTCCATGATACCTATTGGTCATAGGGTTTAGATCTTACTGGGAAATGAGAATGAGTAATGTAGAAAAAACAAAATATATTAGTTCCTTTTTTCTTCATTTTTAATTATTGATTAAACTTTCTCCTTTAAGTATCCTTCTCCAGAAGGATTAACAAACACAAATCTCTCAATGAATTAAATGCACCCATGACTCATGGTTTGTGACTTTCCAGGTCAGTGAAAATAAATCATTGATTCTGTTTGTTCCTCAACCATCCCAATCATCTTCAAAAAAAGGAGAGGAAGTTTTTTTTTTTTTTTATTCAAACAAACAAAAATCCCAAACAAAGAAGTAAAAACTATATATATCTAATTAGACATAGTCTTCAAATTTCAACCTTTATGGTGTCATTCAAGGCATTAAGATGCAAAAATCCTGAGCACTCTCGAGAGTTCTGCACTCTCACCATTACTTCTTTATTAATTGATCAAGTGTTATAAAAAACCTACAATATTATAGATGCTATAGTGAAGAATAGAAGCATAATGGTAAATTTGACAGTGTTTCTGGTTTTGATTTTATAGCTACCATAGTTTTACATTTCCAGGAGAAAGAGACAGAGAGAGGAAAATGAGAGAAAAGTGGTAGAGGTACCAATAGAATGTGGGTTAGCAAAGAGAGTGAAGCACTGAAATTCAACTGAAGACAGCAGTCTGTAGAGCTACTTTTATTTTCTTTGTCTTTTTAATAGGAGTCTGATTTTTCTTTTTTTTTAATTTTAATTCCAGTTATTTAACATACAGTGTTATGTTAGCTTCAGGTGTACAATATGGTATTCAACACTTGTATACATCACTGTGTGCTCATCTCAGCAAGTATACTCCTTATTGCCTATCAGCTATTTCACCCATCCCCCACACCCACCTCCCTTCTGGTAACCATCAGTTTGTTCTTTGTTGTTAAAATTCTCTTTCCTGAGTTACCTCTGTCCTATTTTTTCCCTTCACTTGTTTGGTTTCTTAAGCTCCACATATGAATGAACTCCTATAGTACTTGTTTTTCTCTGCAAGGCATCTGATTCTTAAGGAAAGACAAATGAATGGCTAAGCAGGTAAGGCATTCGTGACAAGCAGATGATATTGGAGATTAAACAGAGAATCAAGAAACTGCAGGGTTTTTTTTCAGTGTAATGTACAATTTGTACAGATAAGACAAATACAAATAGCAAGAGTGATTGTGGACACCATGCCAACTTGTTGAACTTTATTCTGAAAGTTATCATATGTCATGGGTGAGTTTTTACTATAAGAAAGGTGTGTGTGTGTGTGTGTGTGTGTGTGTGTGTGTACCTACTTGGCATTTGGCAGCATATCTTCTCAGTGGACATAAAACATTATGCTTTTTAATCACTCGAGACTATTGTATTAATGAATATATAGAGTGTTCTGTCTAAATTAGTGGCTCAAGAACTTATGGCTTGTGGGTTATTCTTGAAAACCTCAGCTCATAGATCACCTTTTTAAAGATTATGGAAAATATTTGCATGTGTACAGCTCTCCATGCTTTGATTTATGACATTAAAACCAATGTATATGTAAAAATTCTAGATTCTTGCATGTCACATGGGTGTGGGTACTCTGGCTTGTTTTATGGACTGGACTTTATCAGATGACTGCTGAAGATAATTACTCTATAAATGCAGAGGTTATCCTGAGGCATCTTTTGAGGCTGTTAAATGTCAGTATTTATTTAGATAGGATTAGATTGGATTACCAGTAATGGCTGCTTTCTTTGATAACAGTGTCTTTGAAATAAAAGAAACTAAAAAAATCCGAGATTATTTCTTTTTTTCTTCTTCTCAATTTAAATTCAATTAAGTAACATATAATGTATTATTAATCTCTGGAGTTCAGTGATTCATCAATCTTATTTACATCACGATCAGTCTCATTACATCACATGACTTCTTTAATGTCCACCACCCAGTTACCCACCTCCCCACCCCCCACCACTCCAGTAACCCTGTTTTTTTTTCCTGTGATTAAGAGTCTCAGAGGTAATTTCTTAATGTTCTAGCAATAGTTCAACAAACTTTTATGAAAAGGGCCAATTAAATAGCTTGGACCATGGGGGCAAAGAGGCAATTAAAGAGTATTTTTTAGGTATTTAGCTAAAAAGAGACAAAGCATATTTCCACAAAAATTTTGGTGAAATTCTATGTAATGATGTATCATTTATAATGGGCAATACTACTAATAGTAAACACACTTGTTAGTTTTCTGTAATGAAAGTCTACCAATTAGAAGAATGTTCTAGGGGATAACATTCTGCTAAAGTGTGGCTGAAAGTTAGATTTTCCCTACCATCAAACTGATTTCAAAAATTCATCTGTAAAAACCATTCCTCTTAGCTACTGAGCTATACAAAAATAGGCAGCAGATCAACTTTGCATAGTTCACTTTAATTCTAAGCTTATTTGTGGAATTTTGAAGTATGCCCCAAATCACTACTTCTGGCAGTTTTCCTGAAAATATGTATGATATAAGACCAACCTAGAGGCAGAATGTGAAAGTAGGAGATATTTCCACCATATTCAATTGTTATAATATTTCATAAAATATCTAGCTTAGAGTCTAGATTATTCAGTTATTTTTGGTTTTTAAATTACCAGCACCAGTTCCAAGTTAAGACTTAAAAATGGAAAAGAGGGGGAAAAATTGATCTTTGTAAGAAGAAAAGGAAAACCAGGACTCTATCCTCCCATACATAGGCCAGGACAATTAGAGGATAAATTCTTAAACATAAAACTGCTTGAAAAATAAAAATACAAAGGTATTTTGTAAAAGGTAATTTTAATGATTTCTAGAAATTTCAAAATTAATCTTCAAGGGGATTGCATTAATTTCAACAATGACCAAAATAACTTGTTTGGCTGAATTTTCAAGAACACTGGTTATGGTTGACATTTTTAACTTCATAGCTAAAATATGATTTTCTTAACAATTAGCACTTAAAGAAGACTTATTGGCTTTTCCATTAGTATATCCTTTTATGAAGCACTTTATTGTTCCTTTGATCATGCCTGATATTTTTCATCTTCCATTTAAAATCTGGGGAATAAATATTGAATTAATATTTTCAAGGACTTTTTCTTCAGGACTTCACAAGAGCCCTTGATTATGCCGTGGATATTTCCCAAGTAATCATTTCAGACAATGAAAGAGGTCTTTATTATGGTGAGTTTTGACCCCTCAGGTTTGGGAGTTGACTCTTGCTCCCAGAATTGGCTTTCAGGTGAGGGAGTAATAATGCATTGATTCTTCTGGCTTTTTGCGGTTCCTTATCTAAATATTCAATTTGGGAAGAATAACTTGCAACATTTGACTATCTCCTCCCTTCTCCTCTGTAGAGAACATCCCCTAAGCTGCAGGCTTCTTGAGTTGACCTTCCTGGAGTAGTTCCTACTCCAGGGTAGGGATGCCATTCTGACACTTGATGAGTAAATCAGCCACATTTGGGATTTAGTTAGCAGGTCCATTTGGCCTTCATACTGAAGTGTATACTTACATTTAAATAGTATAACATAGGGAGGCAAACCATATGAGAGACTCTTAACTATAGAGAACAAACTGAACATGGCTGGAGGAGAGGTCAGTGGGGGACAGGCTAAATGGGGGATGGGCATTAAGGAGAACACTTAAGATGAGCAGTGGGTGTTTTATGTAAGTGATGAATCATTAAATTCTACTCCTGAAACAAATATTGTACTATATGTTAACTAACTAGAATTTTAAATAAAAACTTGAAAGAAATGATGTTTTGTCTTCCATCTACTACTTTTATGTGTAGTTCCTAAAATCGTTGAGAACCTCTATTAGTCAGACTTGCAAGGGTTCTCTAATGAAAATTACAAAACATTGTTGAGAGAAAGCAAACAATAAAGAAATAGAAACCTATACCATGTTCTGGGATTGAAAATCTCAATATTGTTAATTTATTGTTAATTGTTAATCTCAATATTGTTAAGATGCTAATTCTTATAAATATATATATACATTTCAAGTTGTAGATCATAAGTTATATGGTATCTTGTGTCTAGCTTCTTCCATATAGTATGAAGTTTTTGAGGTTCATCCATGTTGTAGCATTAATCAGAAATTCACTTTTTTATGTTTGAGTGAAATTCCACTGCATGTACCCAAGTCTACTCTTGGTACCCGATAGCACAAAACTCTGGCCACACAAGCTTTTAAATGATCTGTCCCCTCTCTGTGTTGTAAGGACTCCCATCTTAATCCAGACATTTCACAAATAATATAATCATGGCCAGTCTCCTTTTATTTTGTATTTTCCATTTTTTATGTACACTTACTTCTTCTCACTTGATTGATTTTATCAATCATCATAGTAAAAACTATTAAACTTGGATTTTTAAAAATATTTTATTTATTTATTTGACAGACAGAGATTACAAATAGGCAGAGAGGCAGGCAGAGAGAGAGGGAGAAGCAGACTCCCTGCTGAGTAGAGAGCCTGATGCGGGGCTCGATCTCAGGACCCTGGGATCATGACCTGAGCTGAAGGCAGAGGCTTTAACCCACTGAGCCACCCAGGCACCCCTCAACTTGGGTTTTTAAATCTGTTAAATCTGTTTAAAAATTTTAAATCTGTTAAAAATCTGTTATTTTGAAAGCTTAAGTGTTTTATTTCTGAGTTTCTCTGGATGACATGTAGAAATAAGAGCTTCTTCTAAAAATTTTATTTCTGTATTTTCTATTGCATTTCCTGGAGAGATAAAGCTCCATTAAAATGCTTACAAAGGTAATTATTTCTATTTTATATATTGGGAGAGTTAAGGAACTATATCTGCCAGAAATAAGGAGTTGTACTCTCTCTAAAACGTCTTATTCCCCTAGAGTCCTAATGGGTTTTACCAAATAGTCTCTAACAAGATTTTTGTCCCTAACATATATAATATTATGAGTCTATGAGGTTTAAGCTTTTTTTTTGCACGATTCCAAAAGCACCTTTGCATTCACTCAATAAGTCTACATTGTAGACTTTATAAACAGTACTATACAGTGTTCATGAACCTGCTGACCACACCTCAGCATACTTCATATTCCATCTGAAAATTACTCATTTTATTTTCTCTGAAAACATTTTATTTTATTTTGAACCCACGTGTTGTTACTCTGTTGGGTAATTGGCACCTAGATATACATTGTTTGTTTCTTTTTCTGGTGCAACTTCTCCAGTTATGGCTGATTTCAAACAACTATATGACATCACTGGTTCCAGAACTGGGAAGAGATGCACACAATGATCTCTCCTAAGCCAGTGTGAACTGACCCAGCACACAATGCCCTCAATCTGTACCATTATTTTTTCTAGGATGAATATAATTTTATGGCAGCTTAATGACAAGTTGGGAGTCAGATACTCTTTCAGTGCAGAAAGAACAGGTCTACTAAATAAGCCCACACCCAATGACACAGGGGAAAAAAACAGTCTGACTCCAAGTAAGACCATCATTTCTTTCAGGCAGATGCATGTAATACAGTGTTGTGATGCTTGCTCTGGTACTATGCAGAGGAAGGGTATCTTTTCTCTCCTTCTACTTGACAATAAAACTTATATCCATTTTATAAGGCATAAACATTCTTTCAACTAAGTATAATGGCCATGAATTATAGTTCCCAGGTGGAAAGTTGATATAGATATTGTGAATGTCACTGAATTTTTAAAAAAGGAGTATCATCACTTAATTAGAATTTTGAACATTATTGGGACAATTTAATGAGCTCGTTTGAGAAAGGAAAGATTGGTGTCACCAAAGTTCATGTGGGAGAAACTCAGAAAGTAAAAGATTATGGAAGCTCTGAGGTGAACTTTCCTAGTTCAGCCCCCCTTATGAAGCCTAAATAAGAAATCAATCTTTCTCTGACTATAATTAGATTACAGAAATAATTATTTAATTTCTGTCAGCTTGCCTAAACTGATGTCTAAGTATCTCAGGATGTTTTATTTTCTTTTCATTGGCTCATTGTTTTTTATGTGTCATTGACTTGTTTTGTGTTGTCTTGGGGCACTTGTGTTGTCTTCTTTGAGGAAGCTTCAAAGGGAGAGTCATTTTGTTCCTAATCCCAAAGAAAGACCACTTTGAAAATTTTAAAGATGCAGAATTGCATTTAGATAATCAATTTTCCAAGTTCTGAGCCATATTGTTCCTCCTTTTTCACAAACCTAAAGGCTCACCAGCCATTGGTGAAAACTGAACACCCAGCTGTCTCCTTTAGTACAAAATGGTCATCCTCTGTAGCTGAACCACCAGGATTCCCAATCTAGGACTTCTATGTATGATACCACAGATGATCCCTGGTAAGTTTTTGGGCTTGAGATTCTGCACTGAATGTGGGGAAATGGAACATTAGTTTCAAAGAGAACATATAACCTATGTGATCCAAGAAGATGCCAGGATGAAAAAAAACAATCAAATCTTATAGTAGTGGACTGTTCAAATGTGAAGATTTTTGTCTCAGGCTGTTCAGAATATTTTTGAGTCAATTAATCACACAGTAGGTGACAAATTTTAAAGTGAGTCTGACACATAGGAGCATCCTAGAGGAGGATCAGGGCTGATCAATGCACAGAAAGCTTTTTGATTAAAGGTTAGGAAATTATACATATTTAGATTGGAAGAGATTCAGTAGCAATGATGCCCTCAAATCATTCAGGGGAAATCTCACCTGGTGACATGCTCATCAACTAACTGAAGTTAGTCACGTGAAGGACACGATAACTTCATTCGGGCAGAAAATACATTTTAAATACATTTAAAATAAAATACATTTAAAATTACATTAAATACATTAAAATAAAATACATTGAAAAATACATTTTAAATGCATAATATCTAAATATTTTAAATGCATTATATCATTTCATCCTCACAGTTACCATGAAGTGTGTTTCTACCAGTTAACTTTACCTTAGTAATAAAGAATTAAGACAATGACAAGTTTTAAAACTGTCTGAAGAGCATACAAAGCTAAGGAGTATCCCAGGGATTTAAACTGTCCTGACTTCAGATCCACTAATTAACCACCATGTCCCATGGCTGATATGTTCTTCGGAAGGTGGATTGAGGACTTTTATGAGAAATGAAGAGGAAGGCAGTTTGAGACTCACTAAAAAGACGACTTGTCTGACAACTGGAGCTGTCCTGAAATGGACAAGCTATCACAGAAACAAAGATAGTCTATTCCTGGGGACATGAGGCAGAGATCAAAGGGTGAAGGTCAGAGACCTTGTAGAGGGAAAGGTTTCCAGAGATTGTCTTTCTCATTCAGTGTTGTTACTCTCAACCCAAGGACATCTTAGTCTCACCTCCCATTATTTCCATCCATCAAGTCATCAAGCAGCACAAATATTGTTTCTATGTTACTCTTTAATGTGGCCAGGTCACTTCATCCTATCCTATCTGGACTATGACAAGCATTCTTCTAACTTCATCTCCCTATGTCAGATCTCATCTTTCAAGCTACTTAACAATCTGCTAGCAGAGTCTATGTTTATTTTTTTTTATTATGTTCAATTAGCCAACATATAATACATCATTTAATACATACATACAACCATATATTACAACATACAATACATCATTTTGATGTAGTGTTCAATGATTCATTAGTTTTATATAACACCCAGTGCTCATCACTACACATGTCTTCCTTAATACCATCACCTGGTTACCCCATGCCCTAATTCCCCGCCCTTCTGTAATCCTCAGTTTGTTTCCCATAGTCCAGAGTGTTTCGTCATTGTCTCCCTCTCTGATTTCTTCGCATTCAGTTTTCCCTCCTTTCCCCTATTGTCCTCTGAGCTATTCTTTATGTTCCACATATGAGGGAAACCATATGATAGTTGCCTTTCTCTACTTGACTAATTTCACTTAGCATAATCCCCTCTAGCTCCATCCATGTCAGTGTAAATGGTTGGTATTCATCCTTTCTAATGACTGAGTAATATTCTATTGTATATATGAACCACATCTTCTTTATCCATTCATCTATTGAAGGGTAGAATGGATTTTTAGAGGTAAAAACAAAACAAAATAAAACAAAACAAAAAACTTGTTATTCCACCTAGGTTTTTGAAATTATTTTGCTTAAAATTGGAAGCTTACGTTTGTTATTCTTCCTTTTTCCTTAGCCTGAACAACCATCATCTCTTTATGAAACAATTCATATATGAAAGTTACTTGTTGATTTGCAATCCCACTGTATATTTCATGCTTCTTTGATTTTGTCCAAAGTATTTCCTCTGGGAATGTCCTTCCCTCTCCTTTATCTGCATAAGACCTATTGAAAAATGATTTTCCTTATTAGTCAGACTTATTCTGCCTATTTTGAATAAAGCTACATATGTTTCTCATTTGGCTAAAAACTATTCTACATTGATTCTTATTTGATTAAAGACTGTTCTTCTCCAATGTAAGACTCTAGAACAGTTGTCAGTACCAGGTATGTTATATCCCTTTCCACACATGCAGGTGACATTTGGCAATGTTTGAGACATTTTTTTTATTTTCATGACAAGAAAGAACAACTGGAATCTGATGGGTAGGAGTCAGGAATGCTGCTAAGTCTCCTACAATATAGGGAATTGTCCCAGGACACAAAATTTATCTAACTAAAAGTGCCAAGTGTGTTGAGAAGGAGAAAATCTTCTTTAGAAGAATACCAATTAGGCCTCATGAAGTTGGAAACATAAAACTATCAGGAAGAAAAGTAACTACGTTTTTCACATGATTTTTCTTCTGTTTGGTTGAAGGCATGCTTTTCTATTTTATTTACCTGCTCCTTTGTTTATTTTCTTTCTTCCTCTTTTTTTGCTCTTCTTCTGATTACTTATGATGTATACTGCTCTCGAGCTTCAGTTTGCACACCATCCTGTAAGGATTCTCTAGGGCAACTCTGACCCACATGGCCATGTTAAGTCTCCCAAATGAATATTCCTGATAGACAGTAGTACACACTTTTGAGGCAAATTTCAGAGAGCGTTAGCCAGTATATGGATGATATGGCATTGAAAATGTGGTTTTATATCAGACACATAACATATTGTAAACATGTGTAATGTGTGTATTATAATTATTTGGTAAAAATATAGAGGGCATATGGAAATTTTTTCCCATCAGATTTTAAACAGGCACAAACTGATTTTTAAAAATTTTAAAGATTTTATTTATTTATTTGAAAGAGAGAGAACACAAGCTGTAGGGAAGAGCAGGGGAGAGGGAGAAACAGAATCCCTGCTGAGCAGGAAGCCCAATGACATGGGGCTTCATCCCAGGACCCTTGGAGTCCCAGGGACCAACTGAGTCCCCCAGGTGCTCCCAAAATGATTGAAATTTGCTGTATATTTTTGTACATTTCTGCTTGATACAGTTATCCACTGATGTATATCTCATATCCTTGCTGAAGTATAATTGTAAAATCTCAGATGATACAAATTATTTTTGTTTCTTTTTGCATCAGTTTGCCATGGAATTGGATCCAAGTAGATTCACCTATTACAGCAAAAAGTCTTAGTTTTTATTAATACAATATAAGCTAATAATATCAATACCATACATTAAGATAAAATACCCTAAAATGTCCAAAGATTTTATGAAGGTGTATGATATAGTAGATATTTAATAAATGGTGAATATTAGTTTTGAATTTCAAGCTCTCAACACAATCTAGATTTTTCAAGACATGGAATAAATATATATTTCTTATTCTTCAATTGTTTCCAAAAAATACCTGGAACATAGTGAGTAATTAAATAGTGCATTAAATAAAAACATCAGGCTATAATATTTTATTTCATGGGAGTAACATTAATGTTATTTTGTTGATTCTATATTCCATATAATCCATCAGTCATTTTGGCAACATGAGTCTTTTAATGACTGTAGTTTTGTTAAAAGAAGAGATGAACTTATAATTGGGTCTAATTGATTTTACTCTGCTGAAGACATGGATTGCCACATTGATATGTTTCATAATAAATACTTACATACATTTTTGGTAAACAAGATATGATGATGATCTTTAATTTAGGATAATATTCACTAGCCTAACCAAAAAAGGAGGAAAGAAAGAAAGAAGAAAGAAAGGGGGGAAAATAAAGAAGTAGAAAATACATCAAATATTGATCTAGGTTTCAAGTTACTTCCCAAAATTATGATAAAGTGAAAAAGTATTTTTTTACTCATTGTGTTGCTAAATGATGTGGTCAGGGACATTTTTTCAAGTATTTGCAGCATGAAGTGATATTGGATAATATATACTGAACTTATTTATCTGGAACAAAATAAATGAAGTGAGAAAATTCATATTGGAAATATTGCTATAGAAGTTGCTCTTTTGTATCTATCTCCTTTTTTTACCTGAAATTGCAAATGCCTTCCTTCATCCTACTGACCAGATGGACATAATAGATATATGCAGAACATTCCATCCCAACAGCAGAATACACATTCTTTTCAAGTGCACGTGGAACATTCTCCAGAATAGAACACATATTAGGGCACAAAACAGGCCTCAACAAATGCAAAAAAAAATGAGATCATACCATACACCTTTACTGACAACAATGCTTAGAGCTAGAAGTCAACTACAAGAAAAAATTTATAAAGACCATATATATGCGGAGGTTAAACAACATGTTACTAAAAATGAATCTGATTCATATATACAATGGGATATTACTCAGCCATCAGAAAGGATGAATACCCACCATTTGCATCAACATAGGTAGAACTGGAAGGGATTATGCTAAGTGCAGTAAGTCAAGCAGAGGAGGACAATTATCATATGGTTTCCCTCATATGTGGAACATAAGGGATAGCGCGGAGAACCAGAAACTAGAGAAGGAGACAAACCATGAGAGACTCCGGACTTCAGGAAACAAACTGAGGGTTACAGAAGGGGGAGCGATGAAGGGATGGGGTAACCAGGTGCTGGTGTTAAGGAAGTCATGTGTGGTAATGAGCACTGCATGTTATACCCAACTAATGAATCATTGAACACTACATCAAAAACTGGTGATGTATTATGTTGGCTAACTGAACATAATAAAAAGAAATGAATAGGCAGCCACAAAATCAAAGAAGAAATAAAAATACATGGAAACAAATGAAAATGAAAATACAATGGCCCAAAACCTTTGGGATGCAGCAAACGTGGTCATATGATGGAAGTATTTGGCAGCAAAGGTGTATACCCAGGAAGCCAGAAAAATCTCCAAAAACCTATTCTTACATGTAAAGGATCAAGAAAAAGGACAACAGGTGAAGCCTAAAACTAGCAAAAGGAAGGAAATAATGACAAATCAGATGATACAGAATGATACAGAAACTAAGAAAACAATAGAACACATCTATGAAACCAGGAGTTAGTTCTTTGAAAAAATTAATAAATTGATAAACCTCTAGGCAGACTTATCAAAAAGAAAAGAGAAAAGAACCAAATAAATAAATTCACAAACCATAGAGGAGATATAATAACCAAGACCACAGAAATACACATAATTATAAAAGAATATTATGAAAATATGAAAAACCGTATGTCAACAAATTGGACAACCTGGAAGAAATGTCTAAGTTCCTAGAAACATATAAACTACCAAAACTGAAACAAGAATAAATAGAAAACTTGAACAGATGAAAAACTAGCAAAGAAATTGAATCAGTAATTGAAGAAAGTGTTTACTTCTTAAATTTGCCAACATCTCAACATTACCTCAAGTACATCTTAAGGTTAGCAACATACAAGTCTAGAAATGGGGTGAATCATGTCAAAGAGAAAGTACTATGTGCATCAGTACTATGTGTTTCTTTGAATTTATCATTTGTTCTTATTATAAAAGATATACTAGTTCTTCTCCCCATATTTCTAAAAATTGTAATGCACTTATATCTTCTTTTTATTTGCATTAAGAGCAAATGGCATTATTCCTCCACATCTATGAAGCATAAAACATCTGCATTCTGAAGGAAGAGTGGAAGAAAAGAGGGAGGAAGGTATAAACAGAGGGATGTAGAAAAATTTCATTAAACGTTCAGTAATTGTCTCAAGGCTCAGTACAGAAGGATTTAGAAATGTCCATCATAACTAGTCATTCTGAGAATATTACTGAATTCACAAAAATAACATCAATAAGATAAAAATCTGAGGAATAATACTGCAGGAGAATGAGTTAAATGTATGATAAAGAGTCATTGTGGATGCAGCTTTTCTTTCCAGAAATGTTTCAGTGAAAGAAGGATCACAAGGATACTAATTTATATAGAAATCATTAGCATAGTAACATGCCTATATTGAAGTGTTCATTAGATTTTTCTCCAAATGAGGACAACAGAAAAAAAAAAATCTGACAAAAGTAAGTTTTATTACTTAATTTTTACAAGTTTCCTTATCTTCTACGGAAGTCAAAAAATATAACTTGAGTTTATTAATTTCTCTGCATTTACCCTTTGGGGAAAAAGAAATGAGGAGACCAAGTTGACTCTGCAAGTTGTTAAATTGACTTCAGAGACATTAGCTGTAGATGGACCCAAGAGAGCTTCATTCTGAGCTAGTGGGTCCCTAGTGGCTTGGGCTAGTGGCTAGGAAATTGCATGTTCAGACCTTCTCCTTCTCCACATTCACTGGGAAACATTAAAATTGGTGGCCAGTTTAAGTTTAGTAAATTTATGCTGTGTCTAGCAAATTATAGTCCTTGCTTTGGATTTTGTTGGATGATGAACTCACCCACATGATCTCAGACAGACTTATAGAAGAAAGAGCAAGTCTGCTTTGCAAGGACAGAAGAAAAGCAGGAAAGGATATCCCAGAGATGTCCACATGTTGGCAGATAGCCCCAGTGATAAATGGATCAGAGTTCATTATGTTTACAAGGGGCTGTTCTAGAAGGTACAGGTAGAAGAAAGGGGAATTACCAACACAAACACAAGGGAATGAGATAGGAATCTCAGAAGGACGAAAAGAGGATGATAGCCGAACAATGAGTGATGACGCTGTGAAGATTGCCGATGGTCTGCAGGTGTCTGGTAAGAGCTGGCTCCCAACAACAAAGTGAAAGGAAGTTTACCCCTTAATGTTTCACTACCAGTTTCTCCAATTATAAGCACTCCTTCCCAGTTGCCTTGTACTCACTTATGTCCTCTCTCACCTGCCTGCCCACCATCTGTACCAACTGTACCTGTCAGGTAATGCTCCCACAGCAGCTCCTTTCTCTTGAATAAGTCAGACAATGGGATTATTACTAAAGGATTCCTATTCTAATTCTGATTAACTATGAGGAAGGAAAAACTCAACCCTATGAGAAATGATCTGTGACCTATGGATTTGTAGAATGAAGCACTGAAGAGCAAAACCATGGAAATCAAAACTTAGCTGACTAACGGACTAGTCCATTCTAAATACATGTTGGCTGAACACAGACTTTCTTCATAAACGATCCTTCTGACTACAGTCCTTCACTAAAGTTTTAGCTGCATAACCGCAGCTATTCTTGAACTACTGGCATATTTGGTGACACACAGTATCATGAGCTTGCTGACATAAAGCAACAGTATTGGAGAATCTAGAAAAGAATAAAATAACTGAACTGTGTTTTCTACAGGATAGCAAATATTTTTCTATTGTACAATTGAGAATTTCATGATTTTAGGCTTGTAATTTTTTACAGAGTATTTATTTATTTATTTATTTGAAAGAGAGAGAGAGAGCACAAACAGGGAGGGGAGCGGCAGAGGGAGAAGGAAACTCCCTGCTGAGCAGGGAGCCTGATATTGGGCTTGATAACAGGACCTGATCATGACCTGAGCCAAAAGCAGATGCTTAACTGACTGAGCCACCCAGGTGCCCCAGATATGTAATTTTTTAAAAAACAACGATCTTTATCAGAGAAGAACTCTCAAATAAGGACTAAGAGACCAGTTTTCAGAAAAATCAGTCATCAGTCAACTGAGGTGGTTAAATTTTCATTAGCTGCTTTAGCCCTTTCCTGAATCTTTCTACTATCCCAAGTCTACTCTCTGTCTTGTATTTGTACTTTTACATATGACTTCTGTTGGGGAACCTATCCTTTCACCCCTTAGCTTTCTTTTTTTAGATTAAATTAAATTTTATTTTATTTGTGTGTGTTCCAAAATTCATTTTTTATCACCTCACCCAGCGCTCCATGCAATACATGCCCTCCTTAATACCCACCACCAGGCTCATCCAACCCCCACTCCCCTCCAAAATCCTCAGTTTGTTTTTCAGAGTCCACAGTCTCTCATGGTTTGTCTCCCACTCTGATTTCCCCCAACTCACTTCACCTCTCCATCTCCCAATGTCCTCTGTGTTATTCCTTATGCTCCACAAGTAAGTGAAACCATATGGTAACTGACTCTCTCTGCTTGACCTATTTCACTCAGCATAATCTCCAGTTTCGTCCACGTTGATACAAAAGTTGGGTATTTATCCTTTCTGATGGAGACATAATACTCTGGAAAACAGTGTGGAGATTCCTTAAGAAATTAAAACTAGAGATACCCTATGACTCTCCAATTGCACTACTGGATATTTACCCTGAAGATACAGATGTAGTGAAAAGAAGGGCCATCTGTACCCCAATGTTCCTAGCAGCAATGGCCACAGTCGCCAAACTGTGGAAAGAACCCAGATGCCCTTCAACGGATGAATGGATAAAGATGATATGGTCCATATGTGCCCCTTAACTTTCTATTCATTTCCTGTGACTGACCTCACAAAATGATTTAAGTGTTCAAATGATTAAGAATTAATAAAACTAATATGGCCAAATCTCATGTTAATGGTAGCTGTGAACAGTTCAAACCCAAGATCCAGCCTGTATTCCACGAATAACCAATTTACTCATTTTCTTATACCCAGTAGTTATCTAGAATGAGTCCTCTTGCCTGTATATTTTGTCACGCTGAACTTCTTGCCTTCTAGAGATTTCTCCCCTAGGTGTTCGGAAATGTGTTTCACAGAATGACAGCTATTTTAAGCACACAAATAATTTTCAGGAATTCACTTCTTAGTATGTAGGAAAAATAAAATACAGTCATACTGGAAATGTAGAAATAGCTGAAATTTTGACCCATTCTTGCCAAAAGTGCAGGATTTGGATGGCCCTTTCCAAAGTTCTTCCTTTACTTTCCTTTGAAAGAACATCTGATATTAGATAGGTACAAATATTATAGATAGTTAAAGGTATCTAAATATATCGTGCTCTTGGGTGTCAGCTGTTTCTCTCTTCTCCTTCATAGGCAGTTTTTTTTCTACTAATATACTGGTCAGGGTAGGATTTGCTGGTCCAAATTGTCAGTTCTGGACCCAGAAACAGTGGAAAATAAGTACTATTGGGTAGCCAGAATTTGGGATATGGAGAAATTCATCATACTCTGACTCAAACACCCTTTCCAAACAAAATAAACAAGTCTAATCATTTTGTTCACAGGTCCAGAATGAGATAACAGATCATCAGTTTAGTCCCGTACCCATGTGACCTGGCTGGTTCCAATGCAGCTGACCTGCCATGCACATAATCATCATTGTGCTACAGTGCTTCTGGATGTCCTTCCTGGAAACAGTGGAGTTTATCTAAGGATATCTTCCTTCAATAATATTAATGAGATGGAAGATATAATCTTAGAGTTTAGTCAAAATCAGAGGAACTCACTATGATGACCTTGGATTAAAATAAGAATAGAAGAGAAAGTACAACTGACTGAGATACTCCTTTCATTTGCTTCTGAGACCCAAAGACATTATGTCGATCTCCAACATTACAGTCTTCATGCCTTCTGTATTGACACTAATAGGGATCCCAGGCCTAGAGTCTGTGCAGTGCTGGATCGGGATTCCATTCTGTGTCATATATCTCATTGCTATGATTGGAAATTCTATACTTCTGATCATCATCAAGTCAGAGAGCAGCCTCCATGAGCCCATGTACATTTTCGTAGGCATGCTAGGAGTCACAGATATTGCACTTGCAACCACCATTATGCCCAAGATGCTTGGCATATTCTGGTTTCATGTACCAGAGATTTATTTTGATTCTTGTTTGCTTCAAATGTGGCTCATTCACTCATTTCAGTGCATAGAGTCAGGCATCCTCTTGGCCATGGCTCTGGATCGTTACGTGGCCATATGTTATCCACTAAGACACAGCACCATCTTCACCTACCAGCTGGTCACCCAAATAGGGGCTGTGGTAACACTCAGGGCTGCCATTCTAGTAGCCCCATGCCTAGTACTGATAAAGTGCCGGTTTCAATTTTACCACACAACCATCGTCTCCCACTCCTACTGTGAGCATATGGCCATTGTGAAACTGGCTGCAGAAAATGTGCGGGTCAACAAAATCTATGGCCTGTTTGTGGCATTCACTGTTGCAGGATTTGACCTCACCTTCATCACTTTGTCCTACATACAGATCTTTTTCACAGTTTTTCATTTGCCCCAGAAGGAGGCTCGGTGGAAAGCATTCAATACCTGCATCGCCCACATCTGTGTCTTCCTCCAGTTCTACCTCCTTGCCTTCTTCTCCTTCTTCACACATAGGTTTGGTGCTCATATTCCCCCTTATATCCATATCCTCTTTTCTAGCCTCTACTTGCTGGTCCCCCCTTTTCTCAATCCACTTGTCTATGGTGCCAAGACCAAGCAGATCCGCATTCATGTGGTAAAAATGTTGTGTTCGTAAAATCCACCGTAATTAACACCTGAAGCCTTCCACTTCATGTAATAGTAATAATATCCCCAAACTACATAAAATATTTCAAAAACAACATTAATTGAGGTGGCATAGTTTTCTATTTAATTTTCTTGTGAAATTTGCCTGAATTTTAGATTGTTTTCACATCATCATACTCTGTGGTAACAGTCACTCAGTGGGTTTCTGGATGCTACTGCATAATGATAGGAAGAAACACAAAGAACAAGATAGTGAAGAGATGATGTTTCATTTTATCTTCTATTTTTTAGTCCCTAATTCAGCTTCTTTTTCTATGGATTCTTCTCCAGAAAGATTCACAAATATACATCTATTAATGAATTAAATGTACCCAAACCCATTGTTCTAGAGTGTCCATATACTCAATAAAAACAAGGTATTGGTAGGTCTTGAATGTTTTAGTTCTCTTAAAAAAAAAAAAGGTGTGTTTTAAGCATATTGTGTCAAAACAAACAAGCAAATGTATAAACCAAATCCAAACATTTATAGATGTAATGAGATAATAATATAAAAATTCTGGTGTATCTGCAGAGTCATTCAGGAGTTTCCAGAGGCAAAAATCATAAGAAATCAAGTGCTCCATTTTACATATCCATACTTTTTCTGCCAACTACACCAGTTATATCGTTATTACTTCATCAAGCATTTTTAAAGCACAATATATTAAATATTGTATGAGGGAATAGAGGCAGAGTGGTAAACTGGACACATGGCATAAGTTTCATGGATTTGTTTCCTTGTATTTCTGGGATGGAAGAAGAGAGAAACAAAGAGAAAGGGAAAGGAACAAGAAGTTGTAGGGGTACGCACTGAGTGCAAGGTAAGGAAACATTGAAATCCAACTGAAAGCCACAGGCAGGAGAGTTATGTTCTTTGTTTCTTTTATTTTTTGTTTGTTTTTGTTTTGTTTTGTTTTGTTTTATTAATAAGCCTAGTTCCTGAGGAATAATGAATGATTGGCTCAATAAGGAAGGGCACAATATGCCAGGTAGATGATAGAGGTGACCTGAACTAGAGAATGTGCTTAATGTAAGAGCACAGATTTTTTTTTTCCAATGTAAGATACAATTTGGGGAGACATGGATACTATGGATATCAAGTATGGCCATGGAGGGCAAATCGGGTAAAGGGGAGCAGGATGAATAAGACACAGTACAGCATAGGGAACAGAGTAAAGGGTATTCTATTAGCTTTGTATGGTGACAAATGGTAGCTACAGTTGCTGTTAGCACACTATAGTGTTTAGAGTTGTTGAATCACTATTCTGTACCCCTGGAAATAATGTAACATGTACATCAGCTATACTCCAAGTTAAATTAAAAAAAAAAAAGAATGGCCATGGACATTCTGCAAAGATGTTGAACTTTATTCTGAGCACTATTATGTGTCATCAGAGGCTTTCTCATAAGGTAAACACATGTTTTTTGTGTGTGTATGTGTAAATGTCTTTGTGTGTGTGTGTGTGTTTATCAGGAATGTGAGGGTATATCTTCTCAGTGGATATAAGATATCATGCTTTTTAATCAGGCAAGGCTATTAAATTAATGAAGAAATGGAGTATTTTAACTAAGATTAATGACTTCAGAGCTTAAGGCTAGGGGACTATTCCTGAAAACTCCAACTCATAGGTCATATACTGAATGATGATGGAAAATATACATATGTGTGCATATGTCCATAATTTGATTTATGACATTAAAATCAATGCATCTATAAAATAGACTGTATGTTGTATAAATGGGTGATACTCTGTCTTGTTTAATGGATTCAGGCTCATCACATTATCAATGACTGCTGAGGATAACTATTTGTAAATCTAGGGGACGTCTTGGGAAATCTTCTGAAAAATATTTTCAATGTCAATTTTTGTTATATGAATAATATGTGACATTATTATAATGGATTATCAATAGGGCTGTTGTTTTTAGATAACATAGTTTCTTTAGTAATAATACTGACATATCGTCAGAAGTAATTTCTTAATGTTTTAGCCAGGGTTCAACAACCTTCTATGAAAAGGAACAAATACACAGCTTAGGCTTTGTGGGAAGAGACAATTCAAAATTATTAAGTAGGTATTTGGATAACAAGAGAGAAAACAACAAAAATATTTAATGACATTCAAAATCTAATAATAATAATAATGATAATAACAATAATAATCATAATTGTGTTATTTTTCTATAATTTAGCCCAAAGTAGAAGAACAGAATTCATTTTTTCCCCCCTGGGGGATAACATTCTGCTTAAGGGGGGCTGAGAGTCTGATTTTTTCTATCATCACATCGATCTCAAGAATTCATCTGTAAAAACTGTTGTTAGCTAGTTGGATATACAAAGACAGCAGGCCAGCATAGGGTGGTCCACTCTAATTCCAAGTTTATCTGGAAAAGTTTGAAATATATCTAACAATTGCTAGACCTAATGGTGATCCTAAAATAAATGGGAATAGGAAACCAATAGGGAAGCGCAATGTGAAACTGGAAATTATTTCAACCAGCGTCAATTTTCAATATGGCGTATCCATTCCAGAATCCAGACTGTCCCATTATTGTGGCCTTCAAATTATCAGGACCAGCTCCAATCTGAGACCTGATGAGGAAAAAAGGGAAAACAAATGGGTCCTTGCAAGGACAAAAGAATAATCAGGATTCTTCATCCTCCCATACATGGGCCAGGACAATTATAGAATATATTCTTGAATGGGAAATTGCTTGAAAAAGAAAAATATATTTTGTAAATGGTAACTTTAATGATTTCTAGAAACCTCAAAATGATCTTTCAAAAGAGATTACATCAGTTATACCTATGACTCATAGCACCTATATGTCTGAATCCTCAAACACTGGTTATGATTGAGCTTTTTAAGCTTTGACAGTCTGCTGAGTTAAATACCATTCTCTTTATAATTAGCATTAATAAGGAGTGCAATAAATGCTGCTTTTCCACTTGTATATCCTTTTGTTGAATTACTTTATTGTTTCCTTTGATCATTTTCTGATTTATGTTAATTTTTTCTTCATGTGTTTAAAATCTGATAAAAATATATTGAATTAACATTTTCAAGGGCTTTATTCCTCAAGAGTGATTTCAGAAGCAGAAAGGGGTTTTCATAATATAATAAAACCAGATCTTTTGACACATCAGGTACTGGAGTTGACTTTCACTCTTGGTGTTATCTTTCAGACTAAGGAGCAATAATGCATTGACCCTTTTGGTTTTTTGTAAGCTCTTATCTAAATGTTCAATTTGGGCAGAGTAATTTGCAACATTGGCCCTTCTCCACCCTTCTTCTTCTTGGTAGAAAAGTGTCCAATGACTGTTGTAAATTCACCCTTTGACATGTACAGGACACTGGTTTTTAGTATATTCAAAAAATTTGTGTTGCTGTCTCTTCTCTAATTCCATAACATTTTTGTGATCCCATAAAGAAACCCTTTCCATCATCAGGCACTAGCCACTCATTCTGTCCCCAGTTTATGGAAACTCACATACTTACTGACTCTATGGATTTCACTAGTCTGGACATTTCAAGAAAGTGTATCATATAATACGTGACCTTTTATATCTGGCTTCTTTTACATGACATAAAGTTTTCAAGTTCAGCTATGTTGTAGCGTATCAGAACTTCCTTTTATTTTTAGTGATTGGAATGTCATTGCACATATATATCTGAGTCTACTCTTGCACCTGGTAGTCAGGACTCTGGCCACAAGATCTTCTCCACTATATGGTAAAGACTCCCATTTTAAATCACAATTCCACAAATAGAATAGGCATGGCCAGGTCCTGCTATTTTATATTCCCCATAATTCATTTAGACTTTATTTTCTCTCTTGATAAATTTTATCAACCATTGCAGTAAAAGCTTATTCATCTTCATTTCTAACACTGCTGTAGTAAAAATTAAACTTCTGGGCACCTGGGTGGCTCAGTTGGTTAAGCAGCTGCCTTTGGCTCAGGTCATGATCCTGGGATATATCCTGCTTTGGCCTCCCTGCTGAGCAGGGAGTCTGCTTTTCCCTCTGATCCTCTCCCATCTCATGCTTTCTCTCACTCTCTCTCTCTCTCACTCTCAAATAAACAAAATCTTTAAAAATGATAAAAATTAAATTTTTGTTTCTGTTTTCTCTAGGACACATGTAGAATGAAAAGCCACTTCTGAAAATTTGTACTCTGTACCTCCTATTACATTACTCCTAAGTAATTATTTCTATTAATATAGGAGTTCTAAGGAATTGTATCTGTCACCAAATAAGGAGTCACTTTGTTTCTAAAAAAAAATTGTATTCCCCTTTAGCTCTCACAGGTTTTAACTAAACAGTATCTAAGAATAATCTTGTCTCTAATATTCAATAGCATTATGATTCTATGAGGTTCAAAACTTTTTTTCATTTCCCAAAGGTATCTTGTGAGTCATTCAATATGTTTATATTATGATTCTCTACATAGAGAGTATTGCTTCAATTTCAGAACCTGCTTACCTCACCTCAGCCTACTTAATAATCTGAGAACTATTTCTTCTGTTTTCTCTGAAAATATTTTATTTTATTTTGAGTTCATCTGGTGTTACTCTTTTGGGTGGTTGGCATTGTGATATACATTGTTTTCTGATTTACCTATTTATGCTGTGGTTGATTTCAATCTACCATGTGATGTCACTGAGTGCAGAGCTGGAAAGAGAAACAGCCAACTCCTCTAAGCCACTGTGAAGTAACTTAGCACACGAAGCAGCCATATTCTAGGATGAAGATAATTTTATGGCAGTTTAAAGGCAAGATGGGAGTCAGAGAGTCTTTCAATACATAAAGAACATGTCTGCTAAATAATGCCAGATGCAATGACACAGGACAAAAACCATGTAACTCTAAGTCCATCATGTCTCTTAGGCAGATGTGTGTAATACCTTCTTGTTAGACTTTTTCTTACACCACACAGATTCAGAATCTTTTCCTTTTGTCTTGATACCAAAGCTTAAAATCACAAACCTCCCTCTTTTTTGTTAACTAAATGAATACTGGCCATAAATAGTTCATAGGTGGGAAGTTGATATATATAAAGTAACTGGCACTAAAATCTGAAAATGCATAATATAATTTCATGAGAACCCTAAATGAATAGGACAATTTCTTCTTTTATTTAAATGCAATTTTCCAACATATAGTACATCATTAGTTTCAGATGTAGTGTTCAATAATTCTTCAGTTGCATATAACACCCAGTGCTCATCACATCATGTGTCCTCCTTAATGCACCCATTTACCCCATTCTCCCACCCACCTCCCCTTCAGCCACCCTCAGTTTGTTTCCCAGAGTTAAGAGTGTCTCATGGTTTGTCTCCCTTTCTGATTTCCTATCATTCATTTTCCCCTCCATTCCCTTATGATCCTCTGAACTACTTTTTATATTCCATATATGAGTGAAACCATATGATAATTGTATTTCTTTGATTGACTTATTTTGCTTAGCATAATACCCTGTGGTTCTATCCATGTCAATGCAAATTGTAGGTCTTCATTCTTTCTGATGGCTGAGTTATATTCCATTTCTATATAAACCACATCTTCATCCATTCATCTGTTGGAGGACATCTCAGCTCCTTCCACAGTGTGGCTATTGTGGACATTGTTGCTATGAACATTGGAAGGCAGGTGCCCCTTCATTTCACTACATCTGTATCTTTGGGGTAAATGCCCAGTAGTGCAACTGTTGGGTCATAGGGTAGCTCTATTTTTAACATCTTGAGGAATCTCTATACTGTTTTCCAGAGTGGTTGTACTAGCTTGAATTCCCACCAACAGTGTAAGAGAGTTTAATTTCTATACCACATAGAAATATTCCATTTGGTTCTCAGTCAGCATGTCTATACTGATTAGTCTGAATAACTTGAGATGTTTTCATTCCCTTCATTGGCTCATTATTTTGTATAAAATTGTCATTCACTGTGTTATCTTGGGACATGGTCTTTTCTTAGAAGTTTTTGAAAGGATGGTCAGTTTGGCTCCTAGTGTGTCCGAGGACACCAGGATTTGAGAGTTTTTATTAGATGCAGATCTGCTATAAGACAAATTCTCCTGGGTTTCAAACCATATTGTGCCAACCTTACCCCAGGCTAATTTAAATCTCATCAGCGACTGGTGCAAAAAATCACCCAGGTGGCTCCTATAGTACAAGACAGCCATCTTCACTATCTGAAACACCAAAAGACTTTCACTCTGTGGCTTCTACATATGTTACCACAGATGATTCCGGGTAAGTCTTTGAGCCTTAAATTCTCTACTGAGTGTAGGAAAATGGAGGAACTACACACTTATGATCCAAGAAGATGGCAGGATGATAAAAAAGCAAGAGAGTCTTATAGTAGCTGATTTTTCAAACATGAAGAATATTCTGTTTCATGTTTGCTGTTCAGAATGTTTCTGAATCAGTTATTCACACAATGGGTAATAGATTTTAAAGTAGGCCTAACAAGAGGAAGATGCTAGAGAAAGATCTAGTTGAATAAACATATAAAAAACTTTGTTTTTGAGAGTCTCTCCCTCTAGGCTTGAGGCAAATATCAAAGGGTGAATACCAGAGACTTTGTGCAGGAAAAGATTTCCTGAGATTGTAGGGAGAATAGATTTAGACCTAAATTCCTTAATTCATTTAGGTTCTGGGAATCAGCCTGAGTCAGAATAAGAATTATCAGGAACATTAATGGTTCAGGGTTGATGCTGAATATGACACCCATGATTTTTTTTCCTGGCCCATGAACTTCAAGGGTTTAAGTTATGTCTTCTCCCTCTTATAAAAATTTACGTATCTGTACACATAGTACTTTCAAACTTATCCTGGTCATTCAGTGTCATATTCAGCCAAGAAGATCTTTGTCTCACCTCCCATGATTTCCCCTCCATCAAGTCAGCAAGCAGCATAGATATTGCTCCTTATTAATCTCCCGATGTGGCCGGGTTACTTCATCCTATCCCATCAGGACTATCACAAGTATCCTTCTAACTTAATCTCCCTATGCCAACTCTCATCTTTTTAAGCCATTTATCAATCTGCTAGCAGAGTGGATTTTTAGAGGCAAAAAAAAAAAAGTCCTTATTATCCCATCTAAGATTTTGAAATTATTATTATAAAATTGAAACCTTACATTTGTTTTTCTTCCCTTTTTCTTAGCCCCAACAGCCATCATCTCTCCTTATGTAACATCTCATATATGAAAATTACTAGTTGATTTGCAATCCCACTGTATATTTCATGCTTCTTTGATTTTGTCCAAAGTATTTCCTCTGGGAATGCCCTTCCATCTCTTTTATCTGGCTAAGACCCATAGAAGAATGATTCCCCGTTTTAGCCAGATTTATCCTGCCTATTTTGAATAAAGCTACAAAATATTGATTCTCATTTAACTGAAGACTATCCCTACTGACACATGCAAGTGATGTTTGGCAATGCCTGAGACATTTTTTATTTCCATGACAAGAAAGAACAACTGCCATCTGATGGGTAGGAGTAAGTGATGCTGCAAAGTCTCCTACAATATAGAGAATTGCCCCAGGACACAAAATTTGTCTGACTAAAAAAATGCCAGTTGTACTGAGAAGGAGAAAATCTTCTTTAGAAGAGTATCAAATAGACCTATGAAGTTGGAATATAAAACTATCAGGAAAATGAAACAAGATGGAATTGGGAGGGAGACAAACCATAAAACATACTTAAACTCACAAAACAAACTGAGGGTTGCTTGGGAGTGGAGGGATAAGGATAGGGTGGTTGGGTTATGGACGTTGGGGAAGGTATGTGCTATGGTGAGTGCTGTGAAATGTGTAACCCTGATGATTCACGGACCTGTACCCCTGGGGCAAATAATACATTATATATTAATAAAAATAATTTTTAAAAAAGTAACTACCTTTTTCACATGATTTTTCTTCTGTTTGATTGAAGGCATGCTTTTCTATTTTATTTACCTGCTCTTTATTTTCTTTCTTCCTCTTTTCTTGCTCTCCTTCTGATTACTTATGATGCATACTGCTGTCAAGCTTCAGTTTGCACACTATCCTGTAAGGATTCTCTAGGGCAACTCTGACCCACGTGACCATGTTAAGTCTCCCAAATGAACATTCCTGATAGGCAGTAGCACACACTTTTGAGCCAAGTTTCAGAGAGTTCTAGCCAGTATATGGATGATATGGCATTGAAAATGTGGTCTTATATCAGACATGTAGCATATTTTAAACATGTATGTAATGTATGTATTATAATTATTTGACAAAAATATGGAAGGCATACGGAGACTTTTATCCATCAGAATTTAAACACACAGACACTGATTAAAATTTGCTGCATGGGGGCGCCTGGGTGGCTCAGTGGGTTAAAGCCTCTGCCTTCAGCTCAGGTCATGATCCCAGGTCCTGGAATCGAGCCCCGCATCAGGCTATCTGCTCAGCAGAGAGTCTGTTTCCTCCTATCTCTCTCTGCCTGCTTCTCTGCCTACTTGTGATCTCTGTCTGTCAAATAAATAAATAAAATCTTTAAAAAAATTTGCTTCATGTTTTTGTACAACTTTCTGGATGTAGTTAAACACTGATATAAATTCCATATCCCTATTAAAGTATAATGATAAAATCTCAAATAACACACACTATTTTTAGTTCTTTCTGCATCAAAGTGCCACAGAATTTGGATCCAAGCATATTCACCTATTACAACAAAAAGTCTTAGTTTTTCATTAATATAATATAGGGTAATAACATCAATATCATAGGTTAGCAAGATAAAATACCATAAAATGTCTGAAGATTTTATGAAGATGAATGATATGGTATATATTTAATAAATGGTTGGTATTAGTTTTGAATTTTAGTCACTCAGCAAAATTTAGATTCTTCAAAAATATGGAATAAATATATTTTACATATTCTCTAATTACTTCAAAAATAGTTGGAACATAGTGAATCCTTAATTATTGTGTATTGATTGAAATCATTAGGATATAAACTTCTGATTTTTGGATCGCAATGTTATTTGAGGAGGATTTGAGGAAGATCTAGTTTGGCACACTGTATATTTGTTAAAAAGAAGAATCCAGAAACAAAAGGTCTCAGAAAAGAAAGCCTCTCTTAGAGTTGGATACATTTGAAGAAAAGGAAAGCATCTGCAGTTGACCTGAGTTGCATTCTAGGTAAACTTACGTGGTTAGAGACAATCTAAATTCATAGATAATCTCTGTTATTTAAAATATTAAAGAGTCAATGCTTTTTCAGGCTTAGGGAGGTAATGATGGTTATTAATAGGGAGAGAGAAGAGCAGAGAACACAAATTGGCACTTGAGATTAAATATAAAAGATGTGAAAATGGAAGGGCATAGTAAGAACAAGATCTGATGGGGACTGCCGAAGAAAACAGTCAGGATTGACTTATCTTCAGATAGAATAAATTAGAAAATTCGCATGATATATGGATGAGTTTGAGGGAAAAAAATAGAAACTTGGACAAATTAAGTTGGAAACATTCTGAAATTATTGGAGAGGAATTAGACTATGAAGACACTATCCTGAGAAGTCAAGCTGGTGAGTGCAAAACTGAAAAATATTCTGGTCAAATTCGTCTTCTGATTATGAGTTGCTGCATTTCTACCAGCGTTGTGGATGCTTTATGTTAGCCGACTTGGAGTCCAGTTCTTAAAATGTGTATTCTCTGTATTAACTTTTTTTCTCCCTCAATGCCAATTTTCAGGTCACAAAATAAGCACAGGTGATGAGGAATAAACATGTGATAAAAAGTATCTGTTTGGTCCACTAGACACAGACTAGAAAGGAACCATCCGATCCATTTAATATTTGTCATTGAAAATGATTAAGGCATGCAGAATCACAGAACCTGATGGTTGTTCTTACAATGACTTTATGAAAAAAAGAAAATTTGAAAGGAGTCATTAAAGGAAAAAACAAGATGGATAATATTCCATTGCACCTATATAGCACATCTTTATCCATTCATATGCTGATGGGCACATCACAAGGTTGTTTCCACATCTTGGAAATAATGCTGCAATATCTTGTTGTTTCCATATCTTGGTAAATAATGCGGCAATAAACACTAGATTGCATATGTCTCTCCAATATTCTGTTTTTCTGTCCTTTGGACATATATCCAGAAGTGGAATTGCCAGGTTATATGTAGACCCTTTTAAAAAAAAATTTCACTGATCCTTCATATTGCTTTCCATAGTGGCTGCATTCCCACCAACTAAGCACAATGGTTCCCTTCTCATAAAATCCCCCCACAACTTATTATCTCTTGACTTCTAAATGATAGATCTTATAACAGGAGTCCGGTGATATCACATTGTGGTATTGACTTATATTTGTCAGATTATTTATTTAGACACGAGAAAGAAGGAAATCCTCTTATTTCTGACAACTGTAATAAACTTTGAGTACATATGCTGTGAGATTAGTCAAAGAGAGAAAGGCAAATAATGTATGATAACACTTATATGTAAGTGTAATCTTAAAACAGCTGAATTCCATATGATTCCACATATATGAATTAAAAAAAACAAAGCAAATGCATAAACAAATAAGAAGCAAAAACAGATCCACAAATACAGAGAATTAACTGATTAACTGATGGTTGTTAGAGAGGCAGGATTTTGATGGTGGCCAATTTGGTGAAGGGGAGTGATGAGTAAATGATGGGAGTGATGATGGGATGAGTAAATTACATGGATAAAAAGTACAGCATATACTTATACAGGACTATATAGTATACATATACATATACAGGACTATAGTCAGTGGTTTGTAATAGGTTGTATGATGACATGTAGTAGCAACATTAGTGGTGAGCACATCATAGTATATGTATATACTTGTTGAATTACTATGTTGTGTATCTAAAACTAAAGTATTATCATTTATCAACTACATTTCAATAACAACAAATAGCCAAACTCATAAAAACAGATACAGTTGTGGGTACTAGGGGCTGAAGGGTGGGGAAACACAGGAGATATTTTATTAGTAGATAAATAAGTCCTAGAGATCTAATGCACAGGATGGTAACTATAAATAATAATATTATATCAAAAGCATCAAACTTGCTAAGAGACTAGATCTTAAATATTTCTACTACAAAAAAGAAAACAGAATTATGTGATGTGATAGAGTGTTAGCTAAACTATATTGGCACTCACATTGCAATATGTGAATGTACCAAATCAACATGTTGTACCTTAAGCATAGAAAATGTTCAGTGTCACCTATAATTCAATAATAAATAAAGGAATGAGATTACCATCCTTTATCTAAATAAATTATGCTTTGGTAAAATAAAACATGTAGTCTTATTTTTAATTTTGATAAATAAAGGAAGGAGAAGATAGAATATGCTTTACTTAACTAAAGTATACTTTGCTAAATAATTTCTCTTTATTTTTTATTCTCGTAGTCTTGATGAGGAATAGAAAATGAAACAGCAACACCACTACTTGATTCTACAGACCAAATCATCATGCTCATACCCAATGGTTCCGTCTTCATGCCCCCCATCCTGACACTCACTGGCATTCCTGGGCTGGAGTCAGTGCAGCATTGGATTGGGATTCCATTCTGTGTCATGTATTTCATGGCTGTGATTGGGAATTCCCTAATTTTGGGTATAATCAAATATGAGCACAGCCTCCATAAGCCCATGTACATATTTTTGGCCATGCTGGGGGCCACGGACATTGCACTTAGCACCTGCATTCTTCCCAAAATGTTAGGCATCTTCTGGTTCCATTTGCCAGAGATTTCCTTTGAAGCCTGCCTTTTACAAATGTGGCTTATTCACTCATTCCAGGCAGTTGAATCAGGCATCCTACTGGCAATGGCCCTAGATCGATATGTGGCCATCTGTGACCCCCTGAGACATACCACCATCTTCTCCCAACAACTCTTGATTCACATTGCAGTTGCGGTGACACTCAGGGGTGCAATTCTTGGAGCACCATGCCTGGTGCTCATCAAATGTCGTCTTAAACTCTACCGAACCACAGTGATCTCCCACACTTATTGTGAACACATGGCCATCGTGAAGCTGGCCGTTGAAGATGTCCGCATCAACAAGATATATGGTCTTTTTGTTGCCTTCAGTATCTTAGGGTTTGACATAATCTTCATCACCTTGTCTTACATTCAAATCTTTATCACTGTGTTTCAGTTGCCCCAGAAGGAGTCACGATTCAAGGCCTTTAATACCTGCATTGCACACATCTGTGTCTTCTTACAGTGCTACCCCCTTGCCTTCTTCTCCTTCTTCACACATAGGTTTGGTGCTCACATACCACCATATGTTCATATCCTCTTATCAAACCTGTACCTGTTAGTCCCTCCTTTCCTCAACCCTATAGTCTATGGTGTGAAGACCAAACAAATTCGTGACCATGTGCTGAAAATATTGTTCTCCAAAACAATTCTTAATCACTAGTAGCTCCTTGCACAGGCATTTTAGGTTTATTCAGAGTAACAACATGAACACATGGCAAAAGTTAAATCTTCTCTAAATATGTATATTCAAAAAAAAAAAAACCTTTCACTCTCAGAAGCTCATAACTGAAGCAGGTTTAAAAAAAATCATTAAATACATAAGAACTATGGTTTGCCACTTACATAAAGAACAAAAGTCTCTTATGCTGACATTTCAAGCAGTTCCAGTTTTTCTTCTGTTTCTGTGTGCTTAAATTTTGAAGTTCCTCTCTGGCAACAGATCAACACAGAAATAAAATGAAAAAACATCACTTGATTTTAATTTCCAAGGACCAAGTCACACCTCAGTATTCTTCAACTGTTAACCCAAAACATAGCTACAATTCTGGCTAGGTCTCATTTTCAATATCAGAGCACCCAAATATGTGAAGCAAATGTTAATACAACTGAAGGGCTAAATAGACAGCAACACAAAAAAAGTAGGGGAGTTCAGTACTCTCCTTCCAACAATGGATAGAACATGCAGGCGGAAGTTCATTTAGAAACTGGAGACTTGAACACTATGCACCAAAGGGATCTAACATGCACATACAAAATATTTCCCCAACAACATCAATACACATGCTTCATTGGTGTACAAGAAACCTTTTCTAGGATAGATCACATATGTGATCACAGAGAATGTCTTAAATATTTAAGAAGATTGAAATAATACTGGGTATCTTTTCTGATTACAATATAATGAAAATAGAAATCAATAGCAGAAGAAAAACTTAAGAAAAATATTCATAAATAAATATGTATTTATTTATTGAAGAACTGATGGCTCATGGCTTAGAGAAGAAACACAAGGGGTGATTAGAAAATCCCTTAAGAATAGCAGACAGAATGGGAGAAGATATTTGCAAATGACATATCAGATAAAGGTCTAGTATCCAAAATCTATAAAGAACTTATCAAACTTAACACCCAAAGTAAAATAATCCAATCAAGAAATGGATAGAAGACATGAACAGACCTTTCTCCAAAGAGGACATCCAAATGGCCAACAGACACATGAAAAAGTGCTCCACATCAATCGGTATCAGAGAAGTACAAATCAAAACCACAATGAGATACCACCACACACCAGTCAGAAAATTAACAAAAATTAACAAGGCAGGAAATGACAGATGTGGGCAAGGATGTGGAGAAAAGGGAACCCTCCTACACTGTTGGTGGGAATGCAAGTTGGTACAGCCACTCTGGAAAACACTATAGAGGTTTCTCAAAAGGTTGAAAATAAAGATTCCTTATGATGCAGAAATTGCATTACTGGGAATTTACCCCAAAGATACAAATGTAGTGATCTAAAGGGGCACATGCACCCCAATGTTTATAAATACTATGGAAAGAGCCCAGATGTCCATTGACAGGTGAATGGATAAAGCAGATTTTTTTTAAAAGATTTAATTTATTTATTTTACAGAGAGAGAGCATGCACAAGTAGGCAGAGTGACAGGCAAAGGGAGAGGGAGAAGCAAGCTTCCTGCTGAATAGGAAGCCCAACATGGGACTCGATCCTGGGACCCCAGGATCATGACTGAGCCAAAGGCAGGTGCTTAACTGACTGAGCCACCCAGGCTCCCCAAGATATTTTATATATATATGTACACACACATATATATATATGTAATATTCATATATTTATGAATATTTTACAGCCATCAGTAAATGAATTCTTGCCATTTGCAATGACGTGAATGGAACTAGAGGGTATAAAGCCAAGTGAAATAAGTCAATGAGGGAAAGATAATTATCATGTGATCTCAGTGATATGCGGAATTTAAGAAACACAGCAGAGGATCATAGGAGAAAAATGAAACAAGACGAAACTAGAGAGGGAGACAAACCATAAGAGACTCTTAATCTTACCAAACAAACAGATTTTCTGGAGTGGTGGGGGGATAAGGTGGCTGAGTGATGGATGTTGGGGAGGTTATGTGTTATGGTGACTGCTGGGTGTTGTGTAATACTGATGAATCACAGACATGTATCCCTAAAACAAATAATACATGATATGTTAATTAAAAAAAGAATAATGAAATGGAAACACATCAAACTAAAAGCCTATGGGATGCAACAAAATTAGTACTAAGTTGGAATTTAATAAGAATAAATGTCTACATTCAAAGGATAAAAGAACTCAAATAAATAATCTAACTTTACACCAAAGAACTAGTTAAAGAAGAGCAAACTAAACCAAAATTAACAGAAGTGAAATAAGATTAGAGCAGAAATAAACATAATAGAGAATGGAAAAACAATGGAGAAGAAACAACAGAAGTAAGAAGTTGTTTATTTTGAAAAGATTAACAGTTGACAAACCTTTAATTAAACCCAAAAAGAGAGACAAGACTGAAATAAGTACATCATAAGTAAAAAAGGAGACATTACAACTGAGAGCACACACACACACGTGTGCACACACACAGACACACACACACACTCTTAAGAGACCCTGGTGAAAGGCAATATGCCCACAAATTGGATAAGCTGCAGAATACAGCTGAGTTTTTGTTTTTTAAGCCACAATTAAAAAAAAAAAAGTCATGGGAGTCATTTTTCTTGAAGAAAGGATGACTGTGAAGGAGACTATTAAGGACTAGGGAGAGGTGGTTCATTCTAGGGTACAAGTAAGCTTTTAGTCCTCATTCAGGGGCTTAGTGATTTATGTCTACCTCATGACAATTATTTAAGCTGGACAACATATGATTTTTGTTTGTATGTTAGAATTTGGTAAAAGACTTTCAAAATAAGTAAATAATTGCTCAGTAACAACATGAAACAAAAGAAAAAGAAGAAAAAGATATACTAATACTCATTGAACATGAAAGGATCCCAAGAGATGTTAATATGAAATGCACTGGGAATTCTGGATCAGATTCTGGGTAAGAAAAAATTTACCTTGGAAAAGTCATTCTTTGGATTATTGTCTAAATGTGAACATGGACTTTAGATTAGGTGATAGTATTATTTCAATATTAGTGCCCCAATCTTGATTATATTAGTTATGCAGTAGAATATCCATGTACTTGGTCAAGAACGTAGAATAATTTAGGAGTAATCCATGTCTACAAGGTACTCATAAACATTGCACAAAGAAATTATCTAGGAAATCATAAAACAAAATGGAGCCAAATGGAAATGATATAAAAAACTGGGTAAATGTTATAAGGGATTTCCTTGAGTGATTCTTACACAATTCTGTACATTTCAAATTATAGCAATCTAAAACTTTTCAAAAAAACAGCCTCGTTGAAGATTTTCTTAACTCAGGAAAGTGTACAACACCTACTTACTAGTCCATTCCAGAAATATAATCATTGCTTCTGTTGTTGGGCTTTACTGTAGACATACTCCATTACCAACCCTAGAGACTGTGTCTTAATCCCAAAATATGATCTCTCTATTATATCAGTACTTATTTCCATTTTAATCTTTCATGAAATCTTATGAGAAATAAAATATTTTTCATGATACCTTTATTGGTATTTCTTTTATATGTCTTAATTCTGAAAGTTATGAAAATTAGCTTTCTAAATTTGAAAACTGGTCTGTCATCTTGTATATTATGTAAAAATCATTTTCTTTTTTTTAAATTTTATTTATTTATTTGACAGACAGAGATCACAAGCAGGCAGAGAGGCAGGCAGAGAGAGAGGAGGAAGCAGGCTCCCTGATGAGCAGATAGCCCAATGCGGGGCTCAATCCCAGGACCCTGAGATCATGACCTGAGCCAAAGGCAGTGGCTTAACCCACTGAGCCACCCAGGCACCCCTAAAAATCATTTTCAAGTTGTTTTAAATTTCTTGTCTTTTTAATAGAAAATAAGTGTTTAATGCATCTGCAGACTCTTCTATTGTGTATGCTAACATGTATGCATTTTTGCTAACCAAACTGCTGTTAAACTTTTAGAATTTAGTGAAGAATGTCCTTTCATTAAGTAACATTGATAATTTCTTTCATTTTGTATACCCCTTCTAAAACTTTCACAACAGATATCACATACACTTCCCCTTCCATTTCTTCTTTATGCAACTGCTTCTTCCCCCTAGATCATGTGAAATTTCTCTGTGCTCATGACCTGGATAACACACAACACATTTTAGTAATAAATGTATATTGAATGAAGGAATGAGAGAATAAATACACATTACTTTTTCAACTCACATAATAAATAAACATTAAGTGTCACAATAGCATTATTTCCAAATTTTCCAGTTGGAAGAACAAGTAGAGGAAGAGGTGTTCCAAACTCAAATAACTTACTGACATCACATTTTATTAACTACTTCAAATAACTTAACCACATTATATTTTATTGACAGCAATAGCTCTACATCCTAATTTCAAGTTCAAAAACATCAATAATTAAAGTTATGTATTTGTTTCACAAAAGCTTTATCCAGTGTACCATACCGAGTAATTTTATAGGTGAAGATCTCTTATCCACAGAACAAGTATCTGAAGGTAGAGATATGGAAACAGAGACATGGAGAAGCCAAGTATATTGTTCCCAGTACAGAGCTTAGTAGTGGAAGAATCTGGATGCAAAACTTGACAGTCCAATTCAAAACTGATTTTTAAGCTATTATACAACCAGTGGTCTCATAACTGGAAAAGAAAAACCATTTAATTTGAAATGTGAAGGATATCAGAGAATTGTATAAACCAGTTTCTGTTTTGAGACTCAGTGAGAAAGCATCACAAGGATGTTTATTTACATAGATCTCATGGCAATGGAGCATGTCTCCTTTTACATGTGCTTTACATGATCTCCAAGTGAGTACAGCAGAAAACAAACTGAACTCATCAAAATATAATTTATATATATGAATTTGTCTGCCTTTACTTTGTAGGGGGAGAGAAAAGAAGAGAGCAGGGAGAAAAGAAGAGAACAATGTGCCAATTTTAGAAACGATTTCTAAGACATTAAAGTGTGTATGGTCCCTAGAGGGCTTCATTCTGAGCTCCTAAGTCCCTGGGGGCTTCGGCTAGTGGCAAGGAAATCTCTTAGTCCATGTTCAGATCCTCTCCTCCTCCACATTCACTGGGGAACATTACAATTGGTGGCCAGCAATTTTCTTCTACAATCAAGCTCAATAAATTTATGCTACTGCCTCAGCATGATACTGACTTTGCTACAAATCTTGTTAGAGATGAACACGCGAACTTGATCTCAGACAGAAATATAGTAGAGGGAGCAAGGCTGTTTTTCAGGGATGGAAGAAAAGCAGGAAAGGCTATCCAAGAGATCTCCACATATTGGCAGATGGCCCAGAAACAAAAGGATCAGAGTTCATGATATTGACAATGATGAGGGCTGTTACTGAGGGTGCAAACAGAAAGAGGGGTCATTGCCCAGTACAAGATACCAGGCAACGAGACCAGAATCTCAGGAGGAATAAAGGTGGATGAGAGGTAAGCAAAGAGGGGTAGTGCTATGAAGACTTACAATGGTCTCCAGGTGTCTGGTAAGAGCAGAACTGGCTCCCAACAACAAAAGATGAGGAAGTCTCACTATCCCTAAGTTTACCCCATACTGTTTCTCTACCAGCTTTTCCAAAGATAGGCACATCATCCCACCTCCCCTGTACTCACATATATCCTCTTCCACCTACCTTCCCACCATCTATACCTGTCAGGTACTACTCCCATGGCAGCTCCCTTCTCTTAAATAAGTCAGGCAATGTGATTTTTTACTAAAGGATTCCTATTCTAATTCTGATTAATGTAGAAACAAAAAGTTAATGAAACAATCCATGATCTATGAACCTGTAGAATGGAACACTGAGGAGCAAAGCTTTGAAAATCAAGGATTTGGTTGACTAACTGGTCTTTTCTAAATATATATCTGCTAACATAAACTCTCTTCACAGAATGGCCCTTGTTGACTGGGTTCCTTCATCTGAGATTCAGTCACAAAAATCACAGCTCTTCCTGCATTATTGGCATATTTGGTGACATTAAGTATATGATTAGATGATCCTGAGCTTGCTGACATAAAGCAATAGTGTTGGAGAGTCTAGGAAAGCATAACTGAACCTTATTTTTTTAACAGTCTAACAATTTCTTTCTTTTACAGCTTGAGAATTTCTTGATTCAATATATGCAATTTTTAAAAAGCAATGTTTTTCTTTGTTTGTTTACATAGTGACTTCATTCAGATTATTGACTATTCAAGATACTTCTAACTCCATTTTTCCATAGGAGCAATTGTTTGTAGTTAAAAAATTGTTTATCTGCACTTGGAAGAAAAGGTTAAGATATGTTTTTTTTGTTTTTTTATTATGCTCATTTAGCCAATATATAGTACATCATTAGTTTTCAATGGAGTGTTCAATGATTCATATTTGCATATAATACCCAGTGCTCAGCACAACACATGCCCTCCTTAGTACCCATGACCTGGCTACCACAATCCTACACTCCCCTCCCTTCTGTAACCCTCAATTTGTTTCCCAGAGTCCGGAATCTCTCATGGTTTGTTTCTCTCTCTGATTTTTTATCCTTCAGTTTCCCCTCTCTTCCCCAATGGTCCTCTGAGCTACTCCTTATATTCCACATATGAGTGAAACCATATGATAATTGTCTTTCTCCAGTTGACTTATTTCACTTAGCATAATCCCCTCCAGTTCCATCCATGTCAATGTAAATGGTAGGTATTCATCTTTTCTGATGGCTAAGTAATGTTCCATTGTATATATGAACCACAACCACATATCCATTCATCTGTTGAAAGACATCATGGCTCCTTGCACAGTTTGGCTCTTGTGGACATTACTGCTATGAGCGCTGGAGTGAAGGTGCCCCTTCTTTACACTATATCTATATCTTTGGGGTGAATACCCAAAGTGCAATTGATGGGTCATAGGGTAGCTCTATCTTTAACTTCCTCAGGATCCTCCATACTATTTTCCAGATTGGCTATACCAGCTTGCATTCACACCCACAGTGTAAGAGGGTTTCCCTTTCTCCAAATCCTCATCAACATTTGTTGTTCCCTGCCTTGTTAATTTTTGGCATCCTAACTGGTGTAAGGTTGTATGTATCTCATTCTGGTTTTGATTTGTATTTCCCTAATGACAAGTGATGTGGAGCATTTTTTCATGTGTCTGTTACCCATTTGTATGTCTGCTTTTAAGGAAGTGTCTGTTCATGTCTTCTACCCATTTTTTTGACTTGAATATTTGTATTTTGGGGTGTTGAATTTGAGAAGTTCTTTATAGATCTTGGATATCAGCCTTTTGTCTGTAGTGTCATTTGCAAATATCTTCTCCCATTCCATGGGTTCCCTCTTTGTTTTATTGACTATTTCCTTTGCTGTGCAGAAGATTTTTATCTTGGTGAAGTCCCAAAAGTTCATTTTTGCTTTTGTTTCCCTTGCCTTTGGAGATACATCTTGAAAGAAGTTGCTGTGGCTGATGTGGAAGAGGCTACCCATGTTCTCCTCTAGGATTTTGATGGATTCCTGTCACATATTGAAGTCTTTCATCCATTTTGAGTTTATCATTGTGTATGGTGTAAGAGAATGGTCCAATTTGATTTTTCTGCATGTGACTGTACAATTTTCCCAGCACCAGTTACTAAAGAGACTGTCTTTTTTCCATTGGATATTTTTTTCTGATTTGCCAATGATTAGACCATAGAGCTAAAGGTCCATTTCTGGTGTCTCTATTCTTTTCCATTGATGTATGTGCCTGTTTTTTTGCCAGTATCAAGCTGTCTTGACGATCACAGCTTTGTAATATAGCTTGAAATCAGGCGTTGTGATGTCCCTGGCTTTGGTTTTCTTTTTCAACATTCCCCTGGGGATTTGGGTGTCCTTTCTGGTTCCATAAAAATTTCAAGATCATTTTTTCCAGTTCTGTGAAAAATGTTGAAGGTATTTTGATAGGGACTGTATTGAATGTGTAGATTGCTCTGGGCAGCACAGACATTTTAGGAATACTTATTCTTCCAATCTATGAGCATGGAATATTTTTCCATCTTTTTGTGTCTTCCTCAATTTCTTTCATACGTGTTTTGTAGTTTCTAGAGTGAAGATCCTTTACCTCTTTGGTTAGGTTTATTTCTAGGTATCTTATGGTTTTTGGTGCTATTGTAAATGGAATTGATTCCTTAAGTTCTCTTTTTTCAGTTAGTGTATATAAATGCACCTGATTTCTATGCATTCTTTTTGTATCCTGCTGTATGAGTTCTGGTAATTTGGGGGTGGAGTCTTTTGGGTTTCCCATAAAGTATCATGCCATCTGTGAAGAGAGAGAATTTAACTCCTTCTTTGCCAATTTCAATTTTTTTTTTCTAATCTTTTTGTTGTCTGATTGCTGAGGCTAGGACTTCTAGTACTATTTTGAACAATAATGGTGAGATTGGACATCCCTGTCGTGTTTCTGACCTTAAAAGCTAAGAGATTTTCCCCATTGAGAATTATATTCATTTAGGCTTTTCATAGATGGCATTTATGATATTGAGGTTTGCTGCCTCTATCCCTACACTTTGAAGAGTTTTAATCAGGAAAGGATGCTGTATTTTGTCAAGTGCTTTTTTTCTGCATCAGTTGAGAGGATCTTATGGTAACCTATTATGTTGATTGATTTATGAATATTGAAACACTCTTGTCATCCCAAGGATAAACCCCACCTGGTCATGATGGGTAATCTGTTAATGTACTGTTGGATCCTATCAGCTAGGATAGTATTTTGAGTATTTTGAGTATTTTGGCATCCATGTTCAATAGGGATAGAGGACTGTAATTCTCCTTTTTAATGGGGTCTTTGCCTGGTTGTGGGAGCAAGGTAATGCTGGCATCATAAAAGGAATTTGGAAGTTTTTCTTCTGTTTCTGTTTTTTGAAACAGCTTCAGTACAATAGGTATTGTTTTTTTTCTTTGAATGTTTGGTAGAATTCCCCTGGGAAGACATCTGGCCCTGGACTCTTGTTTTTTGGGAAATTTTTGATTACTGCTTCAATATCATCACTGGCTATTGGTCTATTCAAATTGTTGATTTCTATCTATTTTAGTCTTGACACTTTATAAGTTTCCAGAAAGTCTTCCTTTTCTTCCAGATTGCTTAATTTATTGGCTTATAGTTGCTCATAGTAATTTCTAATAATTGTTTCTATTTCCTTGATGTTAGTCATGATTTCTTCCTTTTCAGTCATGATTTTATTAATTTTGGTCCTTTCCCTTTTCTTTTGGATACATCTGGGGAGAGGTTTATTGATCTTACTAATTCTTTCAAAGATCCAGCTTCTAGTTTTGTTGATCTGTTCTGTTTTTCTGGTTTCTTTCACTGATCTCTACTCTAAAAGATTTTATTTATTTATTTGACAGACAGAGATCACAAGTAGGCAGAGAGGCAGACAGAGAGAGAGGAGGAAGCAGGCTCCCTGCTGAGCAGAGAGCCCGATGTGGGGCTCAATCCCAGGACTCTGGGATCATGACCTGAGCTGAAGGCAGAGGCTTAGCCCACTGAGCCACCCAAGCGCCCCTTGATCTCTACTCTAATATTCATTATTTTTCTTCTCCTGCTTGGCGTATGCTTTGTTTCCCATTCTTTCTCCAGATCCTTTAGGTGTAAGGTTAGTCTGTGCATTTGGGAGTTTCCCAATTTTTTGAGAGCTGCTCAGATGGCTATGTATTTCCCCCTTTGGATGCCTTTGCAGTATCCCATAGGTTTTGGACTACTGTGTTTTGATTCTCATTAATTTCTATGAATTGTTTAAATTCTTTAATTTCTTGGTTGACCCAAGCATTCTTTATGCAGGGAGTAATCTCAATCTTTTGGTATGGGTTGATATTTGATTTGTGACCCAGTATGTGGTCTTTTTTTGTTTTTGTTTTTGAAAAAAAAATCCTTTTTACTTAAAATATGTCAAATATGTCTCATAGGTATTTCCTATTTTTTATATTGGACAAACTAAATTTTATTTTATTTTTTAATTTAATTTTTTCAGTGTTCCAGGATTCATTGTTTATGCACCACACCCAGTGCTCCATGAAATACGTGTCCTCCTTATACCCATCACCAGGCTCACCCATCCCCCCACCCCCCTCCCTCTAAAACCCTCAGTTTGTTTCTCAGAGTCCACAGTCTCTCATGTTTCAGCTCCCTCTCTGATTTCTCCCACTTCACTTTTCCTTTCCTTCTGTGGTCTTTTCTGGAGAAAGTTCCATGTGCACTCAAGAAGAATGAGTATTCTGTTGTTTTAGGATGGAATGTTCTGTATATATCTACCAAGTCCATCTGGTTCAATGTGTTATTCAAATCCCTTCTTTCTCTGTTCATCTGCTTAGATGATCTGTTCATTGCTGTGAGTGGAGTGTTGAGACCTCTTATAAAGTATTATTATCAATATGTTTCTTCATTTCAGTTATTAATTGGTTTATATAATTGGCTGTTCCTATGTTGGGGGCATAAATATTTACAATTGTTCAATTTTCTTGTTGGATAGACCCTTTTAATAATTTAGCGCACCTCTACATCTTTTATTATGGCCTTTGTTTTAAAATCTAATTTGTCTGGTATGAGTATTGCTACCTATGCTTCCTTTTGAGGTCCATAAGCATGGCAAGTGCTTCTCCATACCCTCACTTTTAATCTGGAGGTATCTTTAGCTTCAAAATTAATCTCTTGTAGATAGCACATAGATAGGTCTTGCTTTTTTATTCCTGCAGCCCTGTCTGTGTCTTCTTATGGGAACATTCAGCCCATTTCCATCAGAGTTACTATTTAAAGTTATGAACTTAGTGCCATTTTATTGCCTGTAAAGTTCCTGTTTGTATAAATTTTCTGTTTATTTCTGGTCTTTTTGCCTCTTGGGGTCTCTCCATCCATTCTGAATGACAGCCTTGCTGGATAAAGTATTCTTGACTGCATGTTCTTTTCATTTAGTACCCTGAGTATGTCTTGTGAGCCCTTTCAGGCTTGCTGGGTTTCCGTGGACTGGTCTGATGTTATTCTGATGTTCCTTCCTCCATATGTAAGGAACCTCACCTCCCTGGCTATTCTCACAGTTGTTTCCTTGACTGTAAAATTTGCAAGCTTCACTATTATATGCCAGACTGTTGATCTATTTTTATTGCTTTTTGAGAGGGGTTCTTTCTGCCTGTTGGACCATAAAGCTTGTTTCCTTCCCCAGATTAGGGAATTTATCAGCTATGATTTGCTCAAATATACCTTCTAACCCTCTGCCCCTTTCTCTCTCTCCACCCCCTTGGGAATCCCAATAATTCTGGTATTGGAACATTTCATGGCATCATTAATCTCTTCAATTCTTTTCTCGTGTGCTACTAGCAGCCTATCTCAATCCACTTCCTTTTTTCCATCAGCTTATCTTCTAGATCATTACTTTTCTCTTCTGCTTCATTTACCTTGGCTGTTAAAGCATCCAATTTAGATTGCATCTCATTCACAGTATTTTTTAGTTTGGCCTGATTAGATCTCATTTCTGCTTTTAGAGATTCTATATTGTCACTAACACTTTTTTCAAGCATAGCTTTTGACTTCATGATTGCTACCTTGAATTCTATCTCTGACATTTTGTTTATATCATACCCATTAGTTTTGTGGCAGATGGCATTGTCTCTGTTTCTTTTTTGTTGTTGGGGGTTCCTCCTTCTAATCATTCTGTCAAGGGATGGTTGAATGAATGAGCAGAATCCAAAATATCAACCACGACCCAAGCATCATGCACACACACTCTAGCAAAATCTGGAGTGGTCAGAAGACACCACCATTTAAAAAAAAAAAAAAAAAAGAAAAGAAAAGAAAAAGAAAGAAAGCCATAATGAAACACGAGATTAAAATGTATAAAATTTAAAAATGTATAACATAGAGGGTGAAGGGAAAGAGGTCTATAATTTCCCAGTGCAGACAAATCTCTCAGGGTGTTTCAGGTGTTCCTGGTTGTATTTTGGTTTGTGTGTTAGAGGACAATAGCTCCTAAAACCATAAGAAGGTAAAACGTGTACATATATAAAGGTAAAATTGAATAGTAAAAAAAGGACTATAATAAAGCATATATCTAAAAAATATAGGTTTGAAAAATAAAAGTTAAAAAGTTACTACGAAGTAAAAGTTGATATAATAAACATTTATTTGAAACGAGAAAAAGATATAAAGAAAAAACATGAAAGAAGTATAAGAAAAAGGAAAAAAAGGAGAGTTTTATCTGAAAAATAAAAAAGCCATGAGGCAATGCCTCAAGCTCAAAATACTATTTTTTACTGGCATTGGGATTTTACCATATTATGGGGTCCATAGTTTTGTTGTCCACTTGTTCTTCCAACCTGTCTTCTAGGGGAGGGGCCTGCCATGCTGCTTCCCGGGTAACCCTCTTTGGACCCAGTGGAAATTGGTCTTCTGTGCTTTTGTTCCCTGGTGGCTTTCTGCCCCACCTCTGAGGGTCAGAGCAAAAATGGCCACAACCAAACCTCTGGCTCAGAGCAGAGAAATTGCAGTCTGCTTTCTTTCTATATGTGCCACCAAAAATCACCACCTCCCTCAGTGTGCACCCACATCAGCTCTCTCAGAGGTAGTCCCAGGGGCCTGGGAGTGTCACTGCTCTTTATGCTTCTAAAGTCTGGAGTTGCCACACTCTCATGTGCATGACCCTGAAGCTCCTGGATCTTGTCTGGGCACTGCTCTAAGGACCTTTCCCCACCACTACTGCTCTCTGAATTTTTACCCAGTTGCAGGCACAGGTTCCTGATTTTTTTCAGCCTGCCCAGTAGAAGAGCTTTTCTCAACCAGCTGGGCTTGTGGTTTATGAAGATCTGAGCTGAAAGTCCCTTCCTAGGATCACTGACCATAAACTGTTTCCTGGTTCCACTGCCCTGGCACTCTGCCAGTCTAGGAAGCCTCTTTGGCTCTAAGGCTTCTTGTATCCTGAGACCAAAATGCTCTATCTGAAATTCTGCTTTTTCATTTCCAGAGCCCCTTTTAGAGAGGGATGTTGCTCCCTAGAGCAGATTTCTAAGGGTTCCAATTTTGTGCTCCAGTGTTACATCACTTTCCAGGATCCAGCTTATGGAGGCTCCCTCTTTATCTTCTATCTCCCCAAAGATTCATTATTCCATATGTCCTACCTTGCAGAAAGCAGTCACTTTTCTGCTTGTAGAGATCCAGATATATATTCTTATATCTCAGGCTGATTTCATGGGTGTTCAGAATGGTTTGGTAGATATCCAGCTAAATTCAGGGGACAGGTTGAAATGGGGTCCCCCACTCACCCACAATCTTTCCTCACTCCTAAAAGGTAATGTTTCTGACCAAAGAAAGACTTTATGTAAGGGCTAAGACTCCACATTTTCAGAAATTCAGTCATTAGTAAATAAAGAGGTCATTAAAACTTCCTTCATTGTTCTATGGCACTCTCCTGAATCGTTTCTGGTATCCCCAAGGTTTGCCTTCTGTCTTGCATTTCTGCTTTCTTCATTTAACTCTGGCTGAGGGCTCTATCCTTTCCCCCATTTATTTTCTATGCATCTCTTACTCCTGAGCTCATGCAATGACTCATTGTTTTCAATGATCTGTATTTCATTAAGAATTAATGAACCTAAATTGGCCAATTCTTATGCTAATGGAAGCTCTGAACTATGGGACCCAGGAAACTGGTCTCTATTCTTCTATGTTACCCATTTACGCATTTTCTACTTCCTGTAGTCAGCAATAATGAGTCCTCCTGCCTCCCAGAGAGTCTTCACATCTAGGTGTTCACTAGTGTGTATTACAGAATGTCAGTAAATTTAAGCATATAACTAATTTTCAGGATTTCAGTTGTTAGAAATATAGGCAAAATAAGATGCAATCTTATAAGAAAGGTAAAAATAGAATGGAATTTTGACCCAGAATAGCCAAAATACATTGATTTGCATAATCTTCTCCAATACTCTTCCTTCATACTCCTTTGAAAGGACATCTAGTCTTACACAGATACAGACAATATAGATAGATGCAGATTTCTACATATATTACACACTTGGATGCCAGCTGTTACTCTCTGCTCAGTAATAACAAGCTTTTATACTGTATGTGAGTTAGAGTCAGCTTTGCTGGGTCAAATTGACAGTGCTAGACCTAGAGAGGATAAAATAATAGTACCCCTGGGTAACTGGAATATGGGAAATAGAGAGATTCATCAAGGTCGAATTCAAATGCCCTTTCCAAGCAAAATAAACAAGTATAATTATTTTGTCCACAGGTCCAGAAGATGTAACAGAGAGATCATCAGTTGATTCCCTACTCAGATGATCTGGTGGTTCTAATGCATATAATGCCTTCACATAACTTCTTTTAGTGGAATAGTACTTGTGAAATTCCCTCCTGAACCAGTGATGGGTATCCATGGATCTGGTGTTTTTGTTTTGTTTTGTTTTACCTTCAGTAGTATAAATGAGTTGAATAATTCTTAGCATTATGCCAAAATCAGAGAGATTCACTATGATGACTGGATAAAAAAGGAATTAGAAGAGATGAGTACCACTGACTGAGACAGTTTATTCTTTTGTTTCTGGAGACCCAAAGACATTATGTCGATCTCCAACATTACAGTCTTCATGCCTTCTGTATTGACACTAATAGGGATCCCAGGCCTAGAGTCTGTGCAGTGCTGGATCGGGATTCCATTCTGTGCCATGTATCTCATTGCTATGTTTGGAAACTCCCTGCTTCTGATCATCATCAGGTCACATCGCAGTCTCCATGAACCCATGTACATTTTCGTAGGCATGCTAGGAGTCACAGATATTGCACTTGCAACCACCATTACGCCCAAGATGCTTGGCATATTCTGGTTTCATGTACCAGAGATTTATTTTGACTTTTGCTTGCTTCAAATGTGGCTCATTCATACATTTCAGGGCATAGAGTCAGGCATCCTCCTGACCATGGCTCTGGATCGTTATGTAGCCATCTATTATCCACTAAGATACGGCACCATCTTCACCCACCAGTTGGTCTACCAAATAGGGGCTGGGATAGCACTTAGGGCTGCCATTCTGGTAGCCCCATGCCTGGTACTGATAAAGTGCCGGTTTCAATTTTACCACACAACCATCGTCTCCCACTCCTACTGTGAGCATATGGCCATTGTGAAACTGGCTGCAGAAAATGTGCAGGTCAACAAAATCTATGGCCTGTTTGTGGCATTTGCTGTTGCAGGATTTGACATGATATTCATCACATTGTCCTACATACAGATCTTTTTCACAGTTTTTCGTTTGCCCCAGAAGGAGGCTCGGTGGAAAGCATTCAATACCTGCATCGCCCACATCTGTGTCTTCCTCCAGTTCTACCTCCTTGCCTTCTTCTCCTTCTTCACACATAGGTTTGGTGCTCATGTTCCTCCTTATATCCATATCCTCTTTTCTAGCCTCTACTTGCTGGTCCCCCCTTTTCTCAATCCTCTTGTATATGGTGCCAAGACCAAGCAGATTCGCATTCATGTGGTAAAGATGCTGTGTTCATAAAATCTACTGTGATTAACAACTGCGGCCTTCCCTTTCATGCAATAGTAACAGTCCCTCAAAACAACATGTAATACTTAGCAATTCACATTATTTGAGCTGCTTCAGAGTTGTATATTTATTTTGTGCAATTTGTGTGCATTTTATGATTTTAATGTCATCATACTCCATGACCACTATCAGTCATTGGGGTTTTGCATACAGCTGGGTAATGAGAGGAAGAAACACAAAGACAAAATAGTGAAGATATGATACTTCCTTTTCTCTTCTCTTTTTCAGTCCCTAGTTCAGCTTTTTTTTTTAATGGATTCTTCTCCAAAAGTTTTCACAAATATACATCTATCTCTTAAATTAAATGCACTCAAACCCATTGTTCTAGAGTGTCCTGATACTCAGTGAAAACAAGGTGTTGGTGTGTCTTGAAATTTTTAGTTATCTAAAAATTTTTTTGAGGAAATGTATTTTAAACACGTTGCATCAAAACAAACAAACATAAACAAAACAAAACCGTTATGGATAAGAGATGATAATATAAAAATGTCAATATATCTCCAGAGTCATTCAGGAATTTTGAGATGCAAAAATCATGAGAAATCATGTGATCCATTTTACATATCTATATCTTCTCTGTTCCCTCTACTAGTCATTTCTTTATTACTTCATCAAGTGTTATTAAAGCACAATATATTAACTATCATACAAGGGGATAGTAGCAGGGTGGTAAATTTGACACAATGCTTACGTTTCATGGATTTGTTTCCTTGTATCTCTGGGAGGAAAGAAGAGAGAAACTAAGAGAGAGGGAAAGGAACAAGAACATAGGAGTGTGCACTGAGTGTAAGGTAAGGAAACATTGAAATTCAACTGAAAACAGCAGGCAGGAGAGTTAAAATCATTGTCTTTGCTTTTTAATTAGGAAGCCTGGCTCCTGAGGAATAATGACTGATTGGCCCAGTAAGGAAGGGCACAACATGTCAGGTAGGCAATAGAGGTGACATAAATTAGAGAATGTGCTTAATCAAAAGCACAGATTTTTTTTTTCCAATGTAAGAAACAATTTTGAGAGGCACAGATGCTATGATATCAAATATGGCCATGGAGGGCAAATTGGAAAAAGAGAGCAGGAGATACAACTCCTACTTATGGGATGAATAAGTCACAGGGATAAAAAGTACAGCATAGGGAATAGAGTCAAGGGTATTCTATTAGCTTTGTGTGGTGACAGATGGTAGCTACACTTGCTGTGAACACACCATAGTGTTTAGACATGTTGATTCACTTTTCTGTACTCCTGGAAGTGATGTAACATGTGTCAGCTATACTCTAAGTTAAAAAAAAAAAAAAGAATGCCCCTGGACACTCTGCAAAGATGTTGAACTTTAACCTGAAAGTTATTATGTATCGTTAGAAGTTTTCTCTATGAGGTAAAAACATGTTTTTTGTGTGCATGTAAATGTCTCTGTGTGTGTACCTATCCGGCATGTGATAACATATCTTCTCAGTGGATATAAGACATCATGTTTTTTAATCAAGAAAGGTTGTTAAATTAATGAAGAGGTGAAGTGTTTTAACTAAGATCAACAACTTCAGAGCTTAAGGCTAAGTGGATTGTTTCTGAAAAATTAAACTCATAGATCATTTGCTGAATGATGATGGAAAATATACATATGTGTGCAGATGTCCATAATTTGATTTATGACATTAAAATCAATGCATCTATAAAATAGACTGCATGTTGTATAAATGGCTGATACTCTGTCTTGTTTAATGCATTCAGGCTCATCACATTATCAATGACTGCTGAGGATGACATTTGTAAATCTAGGGGATATCTTGGGGCATCTTTTGAAAATATGTTCAATGTCAATATTTATTATACGATTAATATATGATATGACTATAATGGATTGCCTATAGGGATTGTTATTTATTTATTTTTAAATATTTATTAACTTGACAGAGATAGAGAACACAAGCAGAGGGAGCAGCAGGCAGAGGGAGAGGGAGAAACAGGCTCCCTGCCAAGTAGGGAGTCTGATGCAGGACTCCATCCCAGGACTGCAAGACCATGACCCAATCGGAAGGCATACACTCAAATGACTGAGCCACCCAGGCGTCCCAGGGTTGTTGTTCTTAAATAACATAATTTCCTTAGGAATGAAACTAAGATAGCATCAGAAGTAATTTCTTAATTTTTAAGTCAGGGTTCAGCAAACTCCTATAGAAAGGGACTTGTACATAGCTTAGGGTTTGTGGGTAAAAGGGCAATTCAAGACTATACATATGTATTTAGATAGCAAGATAAAAAAATATATTTGCACAAAATGTTTTAATGATATTCAAATTCTAATATGATCATAATGATCATAATTGTGTAGTTTTTCTATAATTCAATCTAAAGTAGAAGAATAGAATTTCTTTCTTTCTGGGAGATAGAATTCTGCTTAAGTGGGGCTGAAAGTCAGATATTCCCTTCAACACATTGATTGCAGGAGTTCATCTGTAAAAACTGTACTCAGCTAGTGGGCTATCCAAAAACAAACAGCAGGTCAGCATAGGGTGGTCTACTATAATTGCAAGCTTTTTTGGAGTAGTTTGAAATATATCTTACAATGACTAGTCCTGACAGTCATCGTAGAAATAGTGGGAATATAAAGCTTACTGGGAGACATAACGTGAAACCAGAAGCTGTTTGCACCATCCTCAATTGTCATTATGGTAAAATATCTATGCTAGAGTCCAGATTGTTCCATTATTGTGGCCTTTGATGTACCAGGACCATCTCCAATCTGAGACCTAAAAAGGAAACAAAGGAAAACAAATGGGTCATTGCAAGGTCAAGAGGATAACCAGGACTCTCTATCCTCCCACACACTGACTAGGACAATTATAGAATATGTTCTTGAACAGGAATTTACATGAAAAAGAAAAATATATTTTGTATAGGGTCATTTTAATGATTTCTAGAAACTTCAAGTGATCCTTCAAAGAGATTGTATCAATTATAACACTGACTATTGGCATTTGTATGTCTGAATTCTCAAAAACACTGGTTATGTTTGAGATTTAAGTGTTGACAATCTGGTGGAATATGATTGCCTTTATAATTAGCATCTTTAAATGTTTTTTTAAAAATTAACATATAATGTATCATTTGCCTCAGGGCATAATTAGCATTTAAAAAAGAGTGCAATGATTATGCTATTTTTCTTCTACTTGTAAATCCTTTCTATGAAGTACTTTATTGTTTCCTTTGAGCACTTTCTGATTTGAGTTCATTTTTATTTTGTGTGTTTAAAATCTGATAAATAAATATTGAGTTAACATTTCCAAGGGTTTTATTTCTCAGGACTTCATGAGCGAGCTTCCAATAAGCCATGGGTTTTTCCTAGGACGAGAGCAGACAAAGAAAGAGGTCTGAATCTTAGTGAGTTTTGACCCATGGGGTGTAGGAGCTCATTCCTCTCACTCTTGATGTTGGCTTTCAGGTGATGGTGCAAAAATGCACTGGCCCATTGATAAGGAAACCCAAGTTTGGCTCCCTGTGCCTGGAAAGGCCAAAACTCAAGAGAAAAGTGTTGATTGGAAAGCAATATGGGCATTATTCAGGAAGCTGGCTACCAGGGGAGAAGGCAGATCCTGGTCCAATGGCCATTCTGTGGTTTCTGCCTGGCCCAGAGATTTTTTTAATGGGTATAGGGCACTAATCAATAAAGGGAGTACCGAAACCTGTAACATTTCTTGATTATGTGCAGAAGCCATGGTGCCAGCTACATAAGTTATCCCAGTGCTCAGAGGTTGTGCAAGTGAGGATCCTGCTTCTTAGTGCAAGGGGGTCTCTGTGTTGTGACATGCAAGAGTTCTCTGTTCTTTTTCTATTTTTAAAACATACATTTATTTATTTATTTATTTATTTATTTATCTATTTATCAGAAAGAGAGGGAGAGAGTGCACACAAGCAGTGAGAGCACCAGGTAGAGGGAGAAGCAGGCTTCTCGCTGAGCAAGGAGCCTTATGTGGGACTTGATCTCAGGACCCTGGGATCATGACCTGAGCTGAATGCAGCCACTTAACTGACTGAGCCACCCAGGCATCCCAACAGTTGTCTGTTTTCCAAAGAAAGGATGCATGATATATAGATATACAAAGAAAAGTTAGTTAATCACTCATGCAAGTGAAGAGTGTTTGCTAATATATAAAGACTTGTAGGTTAGTAGAGGAACTGACATGACTTCACCTTCTGGGCTTTTGCAGACCTTTTTCCAAATGACTAATTCGTATAGAGTAACTTGCAATACATGACCTCTCTCCACTTTTCATCTTCTTAGTATAAAATTACCCATGGGTTAAAATAAAATTCACACTTTAAAGGGTATAAAGATACTGGTTTTTAGTAAAGTTAAAAAGTTGTGTAACTGACTCTACTCTCTAATTCCTGAACAAGTTCATGACCCCCAAAAAGATACCCCATTCCCATTACCAGCTATTTGCCACTCATCCTATTCCCAATTTATGGAACCCACATGCCTGTTTTTATCTCTATGGATTCAACTGACCTGGACATTTCAAGGAGTAGAAAATACGATGCATGGCTTTTTATGCCTGACTTCTTGCACAAAGCATAAAGCTTTCAAGTTTCACCTATATCTCAGGATAAACAGAACTTTCTCTTTTATTTTACTTTACTTTTGAGTATAGTTGGTACAATATCATATTAGTTTTAGGTGTACAACATAGTAATTCAACCATATAATATATTCATTGTAAGTGTGAAAAGCACATATTTCTATACAATATAATCACTATATCATGATTTAGAGCTCATTTATTTTTATGTCTGAATGAAATGTCATTGGATGAATATACCCAAGTCTGCTTTTGAATCTGGCAGTCAGGACTCTGCCCACATAAGTTTTTCCTTGGTCCATCTCCTCTCTGCATGATAGGGACTCCCATTTGAATTCAGACATTTCCACAAATAATATAGGCATGCCTAGGTCCTTCTATTATGTATTCCTCATGATTCCTATAAACTTATATCTTCTTGCTTGATAAACTTTATCAACCATTGCAGTAAAACCTATTCAATTCCACTTCTAACACAGCTCTATTTAAAAATTAAACTTCTGTTTCTGATTATCTATGGAACACTTGTGGAATAAGGAGCCACTTCTGAAAATGTGTGCTCTGTAGTCCCTATTTTGTTTCTCACAGGTGATTATTTCTAATTAGTAAAATCCTTAGAAGCTCTAAATAACTGTACCTATTACCAAATAAGGAGTCCCACGTTTTCCAAAATATCTTATTTCTCTGTAGCTCTAATGGGTTTTAACTAAATCATATCTAAGAGTAATTGTCTCTCTAACTTTCAATAGCTTTATGATTCTGGGACGTTCAAACACTTTGGGCATTTCCCAAAAGTATCTTGTGACTCACTCAATATGTTAAAAATAATATTATATTCTCTAGACAAAGAGTAGTTTACTACTCTTTTACTATTTACTACTCTTTACTGTAGTTCAGAATGTGCCAACCTCACCTCAGCTTCCTTCATATTCTACTTGAAGAGTATTCTTCTTGTTTTCTCTGAAAATATTTTATTTATATTAATCCCATCACTGTTACCCTGATGGGCAGTTAATACTCTGATGTATGTAATTTACTCCTTTCACTGGGGTAATGGTCCTGGGTATGGCTGTATACAATCTGCCAACATGACATCACTGAGTGCACAGCTGGGAGGAGATATCCACAACCAGTTCTCCTAAGCCCCTGGGTGCTCACCTGGCACACCGCACAGCCATCCTACACCACTGGTTTTTCTAGGATGAATGTAATTTTATGGCAGTTTATGACAAGATGTGAGTCAGAAATCCTTTCAATGCAAAAAGAACAGGTCTACTCCCTAGGACCTGACCCAATGACACAAGTCAAATACTGTGTGACTATAACTAAGGCCATCAAGTCTTTCAGACAGATGCACAGAATACAGTCTTGATAGACTCTTCCTTTTACCACACAAAGATTCTGAATCATGTCATTCTTCAGCTTGAGAAAAAGATTAAAATTTCTCTTTAAGTTCAAACCCTTATTTTTTCACCTAAGTAAATATCAGGTATGAATAATCCTTCATAGTTGGAAACCAGAAATAGATATTCTGACTGGCATTAAAATTTTGAAAAATGCACATCATTACATCATCTGAATTCTGAACATGACTGGGACTCTTTGTGTATCACATAGAAATATCCATTTAGTTCTCTGTCAGCATGTCTCCACTGATTAGTATGAAGACCTTGAGATGTTTTCATAGGTCTTCACTGGTTCATATTTGTATAAAAGTGTCATCAACTGGGGCACCTGGGTGGCTCAGCTGGTTAAAGCCTCTGCCTTTGGCTCAGGTCATGATCTCAGGGTTCTGGGATGAAGCCCAGCATCGGACTCTCTGCTTAGCAGGCGGCCTGATTCCCTTCCTCTCTCTCTGCCTGCCTCTCTGCCTGCTTTCAATCTCTGTCAAATAAATAAATAAAATCTTTTTTTAAAAAAGTGTCATTGTGTTGTCTTTGGGCACTGTGTACTCTTAGAAGTTTCTGGAAGGACAGTCAATTTGGCTTCCAGTCCCCAAGGACACCAGGATGTGAGAATTTTTATTAGATGCTGATGTGCTATTAGACATAGTCTCCTAGGTTTTGAAACATATTGTGCCTATTTTTCACCTTTGTCCCGAGTGGGGGAGGCAGGCTCCCCCCTGAGCAGAGAGCCTGATGTGGGGCTCAATCCCAGGACCCTGAGATTATGACCTGAGCCGAGGGAGAGGTTTAACTCACTGAGCCACCCAGGTGCCCCTATCCCAGGCTAATTTAAAAGCTCACTAGTGACTGGTGCAAAAAATCCCCAGGCGGCAACGGTAGTACAAAACAGCCATCCTCACTATCGGAAATACCAAAAATTATCACTCTGTGGCTTCTACGTATGTTACCAGAGATGATTCCAGGTGAGTCCTTGAGCCTTAGACCTGCACTGAGTGTGGGGAACATGGAGGATTGTTTTCAAGGAGAACATAACACCTTTATGCTCCAAGAAGATGGCAGGATGATAAAAGAGCAATGGGGTCTTAGAGTAGCTGATTGTTCAAATGGGAAGAAGATTTTGTCCATGCTGCTGTTCAGAATATTTCTGAGTCAGTTAATCACACACTGGGTGAGAAATTTTAAAGTGAGCCTCACAGGTACGAGAAGCCTCGAGGAGGATTAGGGCTGATCAATGCACGGAAAGCTTATTTGTTTTAGGTCAGGAAATTATACATGTTTAGACTGGAAGAGTTCCAGTAGCAATGACGCCCTCAAGTCATTCAGGGGAAATCACATCTGGTAACATGCTCATCAAGTATCTAATGTAGTCAGGAGAAGGACAGGTAACTTCTAGGAATGAATTACTGGCATTCAGGCAGAGTAATACATTTTATGTTTCTTTCTAATATTTTAAATGCATTACATCATTTCATCCTCACAGTTACCATGTAGTGTGTTTCTACCAGTTAACTTTGCCTCAGTAATGAGGAATTGAGACAATGTAAAGTTTTAGAACAACCTGAAGAGCATGCTTAGCTAAGGGATATGCCAAGGATGCAAACCGTCCTGACTGACTTCAGATCCATGTCCCATGGCTGATGAGTTCTTTGGAAGGTGGATTGAGGACTTCTATGAGAAATGAAGAGGAGACGGTTTGAGGCTCACCAGGAAGAAGACCTGTCTGACAGTTGGAGCGGTCCTGCAATGGACAAGCTCACTCAGAAACAGAGGGTCTCTCTCTAGGGTGTTGAGGTAGAGATCAAATGGTGAATGTCAGAGATCTTGTAGAGGGAAAGGTTTCTATAGAGTGTTGGGAGAGTGAATTTAGACCTAATCCCTTCCTTCTTTATGTTCTGGGAATCAGCCTGAGTCAGAATTAGGTTTAAGTAGCACTAATGGTTCAGGATTCCTGCTGCAAATGAAACCCCTGATTGTTCTTCCTGTTCCCTGGATTTCAGGGTTTAAGATTGTCTCCTGCCTCTTTTCAACATATACATGTGTACACACAACGGTTGCTTCTGGCTAGTCCTTGTCATCTAGTGCTGTTACTCGTTACTCTCAAACCATGAACATCTTAGTCTTTCCTCCCATGACTTCTCTCCATCAAGTCATCAAGTAGCACAAATATTCTTCCTGTGTTACTCTTCTGATGTGGCCAGATCACATCATCCTATCCCATCTTATCACAACTATTCTTCTAATGCCAGATCTCATCCTTCTGGATCAGATGGAGTGGATTTTTAAAGGCAAAAACAAAACAAAAACAAACAAACAAACAAAACAAACCTGTTTTTCCACCTAAGGTTTTTGTTTTGTTTTGTTTTGTTTTTTAAGATTTTATTTATTTATTTGACAGACAGAGATCACAAGTAGGCAGAGAGGAAGACAGAGAGCGGGGGGGTGGGGAAGTAGGATCCCTGCTGAATAGAGAGCCCAATGCAGGGCTCGATCCCAGGACCCTGGGATCATGACCTGAGCTGAAGGCAGAGGCTTTAACCCACTGAGCCACCCAGGCGCCCCCCACCTAAGGTTTTGAAATTATTTTGTTTAAATTGTATCCTTATTTGTTATTCTTCTCTTTACCTAAGCCCCAACAAACCATCTCTGCTTATGACACAATTCGTATGTGAAATTACTTACTGATTTGCAATCCAATTTGCATTTCATGCTTCTTTGATTTTTTTAACTGTTGAATAAGTATACTTTATTTCTAATTTACAAAATATTTCTTTTTTTTTAAATTTTATTTTTTATAAACATATATATTTTTCCCCCAGGGGTACAGGTCTGTGAATCTCCAGGTTTACACACTTCACAGCACTCACCATAGCACATACCCTACCCAATGTCCATAACCCCACCACCCCTCTCCCAACCCCCCTCCCTCCAGCAACCCTCAGTTTGTTTTGTGAGATTGAGAGTCACTTATGGTTTGTCTCCCTCCCAATCCCAACTTGTTTCATTTACTCTTCTCCTACCCCATTAACCCCCCATGTTGCATCTACTCTCCCTCATATCAGGGAGCAGGGAGATCATATGATAGTTGTCTTTCTCTGATTGACTTATTTCCCTAAGCATGATACCCTCTAGTTCCATCCACGTTGTCGCAAATGGCAAGATTTCATTTCTTTTGATGGCTGCCTAGTATTCCATTGTATATATATACCACCTCTTCTTTATCCATTCGTCTGTTGATGGACATCTAGGTTCTTTCCATAGTTTGGCTATTGTAGACATTGCTGCTATAAACATTCGGGTGCATGTGCCCCTTCGGATCACTACGTTTGTATCTTTAGGGTAAATACCCAGCAGTGCAATTGGAACCTCCATGCTGTTTTCCAGAGTGGTTGCACCAGCTTGCATTCCCACCAACAGTGTAGGAGGGTTCCCCTTTCTCCGCATCCTCGCCAGCATCTGTCATTTCCGGACTTGTTAATTTTAGCCATTCTGACTGGTGTGAGGTGGTATCTCATTGTGGTTTTGATTTGTATTTCCCTGATGCCGAGTGATATGGAGCACATTTTCATGTGTCTGTTGGCCATCTGGATGTCTTCTTTGAAGAAATGTCTGTTCATGTCTTCTGCCCATTTCTTGATTGGATTATTTGTTCATTGGGTGTTGAGTTTGCTAAGTTCTTTATAGATTCTGGACACTAGCCCTTTATCTGATATGTTGTTTGCAAATATCTTCTCCCATTCTGTCAGTTGTCTTTTGGTTTTGTTAACTGTTTCCTTTGCTGTGCAAAAGCTTTTGATCTTTGATTTTATCCAGAGTATTTCCTCTCGAAATTGCTCTTGCACCTCCTTTATCTGGCTAATATCTACTGAATAATGATTCCCCTTGATAAACAGATTTAATCTGCCCATTTTTATTAAAGCTACAAGATCTTCTTTTTAAATTAAGGAATATTTTTCTCCTGTGTAAAACTCTAGATCAATGGTTAGTAACCAGGTATGGTGTGCCCCTCCCCACACATGAAGGTGACATACGGTAATGTATGAGACATTTTTTGATTTTCCTGATGAGAGAGAATAATTTGCACCTGTCTAAAGGGTAGGAGTCAGGGATGCTGCTCAGCCTAAGACAATGTAGAGAACTACACAGAATATGAAAGCTATCTGATCAAAAATGCCAGTTGTGTAGAGAGTGAGAAAACCTGCTCTAGAAGAATAGCCATGAGGCCTCATGAAGCTGGAAATGTAAAATTATCCTGAAGGAAGGAAACTACTTTCTTCACACGATGAATGTACTTTGAAGGAAGGTTTTCCCATGTTACTTATCTGATAGTGTGTTTACTGGCTCCTTTCCTTTTTACCCTCCTTCTGGTTGACTGCCATATAAACTTCTGCCAAGCTGAATTTTGCACATTCTCCTCTAAGTATTCTTCAGGTCAGGTATGACCCATGTATCCATGTTAAATCTCGCAAATGCCAACACCTGAAAAAGAGAGTGGCACACACTTTTGAGCCAAATCACAGTGTTAGCCAGTATATGAGTGATCTGATGTGTAAACTGGAACTATTTTTTATGTGCAGAATATAGTAAACATGTTTGTGTGTATGTATTTTATCTGTGAAATTAGAAGGTACTCTAGAAGTTTCTTCCCTCAGAATCTGAAAAGACACAAACTAATTAAAAACTATTGTATATTTTTGTACAATCCAGCCTGACTTATTCACACATTGAGAGACAGCTCATAATTCTTACTGAATTGGGTGATAAAATCTCAAAAGACAAAATCTTGTTTGTTCTTTGTGGTTCAGTATGCCATGGAATTTGAATCCAAGTGGATCCATTTATAACGATAGCAAGTCTTAGTTTTTCATTAATATAATGGATTAATGATGTCAATACCATAGGTAAGGAAGACAATGTAATTTTTAAAGTCTTAGGAGCACAAATGATGTAGCATGTATTTAACAAATGGTAACCGTTAGTTTTGAATTCCAAGCACTCAGGATAGTGAAGATTCTTCTAAATATAGGATAAATAACTTTAACAAGTTGTCCCATTGTTTCTTCAAGTGCTTGAAACAGGTACAGACAAATAAATCACTAGCACATAATCCTCTCTTTGTGGTTAATAATATAACCTTCTGATTTGAGGAAAATCTAGGTTGACTCATATATTTGCAAAAAGGAAGGTTTCCAAAACAAGGAGTCTTAGATAGGAAAGCCTGACTCACAGCTGAATTAAGTTATAAGAAAACGGAGTAATAAATGCTCCTGCAATTGACTGAGATGTGTTTTAGAGAACTTTGCAAGTCTCAAGGACAATCTAAAGTTATCAGAAGAACTTGAAGGAATGTGGACAAGATGTGATTGTTTGTTTTTGTAAAAAATTGTCTGTCATTTTAAACCATCGTCATATCTTTATCTGTTTTGTACTTCCTGAAATCATTTTCCAAATGAACTTAGAAATTGCTAAAAGAAAATGAATATAACTTGTGAATTAGTTTATTGCATATTCTGAGGAGAAAACACTTTCTGGAAGAAAATATAAATGCCAGTTGTAAGGAATCAGCAGGCAAGAAAATTCTTAGGGGCTTTGAAAATGATGAGGCAAATGCACTCATAAGGAGACACTGATGATTATAGTTTAATGTGTTAGATTGAGCAGCAAAGGACAGAGACTAAGAATAGGATGGATATAACCATTTGAAAAACAATGCGAAGGGGCGCCTGGGTGGCTCAGTGGGTTAAAGCCTCTGCCTTCTGCTCAGGTCATGATCCCAGGGTCCTTGGATAATGCCCCTCATCAGGCTTTCTGCTCCGCGGGGAGCCTGCTTCCTCCCCTCTCTCTGCCTGCCTCTCTGCCTACTTGTGATCTCTGTCTGTCAAATAAATAAATAAAACCTTAAAAAAAAAAAAGGAAAAGCAATGTGAAGAGATTTCATTGTATTTTCAGTGGCAGAAGATGCATTAGAGTATAAATAAAGAAAACATTAAATTTCACAGAGTGTCATTGTTTTTACAAATACTTAAGAATAAATGCATATTCAGCCTTAGGGATTGAAAAATGATTACTGATGGGCAGAGAGCACAGATTGGCATTTCAAATACATACAAGGGATGTTCAAAAAGCAGGGCACAGTAGGAACGATCTCTGATAGAAACTGCCACAGAAGACAGCCATGAATTAAATATAATTGATTTATTTTCACAGAGAAGAAGCAGGAAAAGTTGCACCATGCATGATTAGGTTTTGGGAAAGCATAGAAACTTTGACAGATTAGGTTGAAAACACTCTGAATGGAGGAGAGAGGGATCAGACTGGGAAGACACTATGCTGAGAAGACAGGCTGATGAGCTGCAAAACTGAAAAATACTCTGGTCAAACTTGTCTTCTGATTATGGTCAGGGGAATCAGTCAGCAGCACCATAGCTGCTGACAGCCTAGTTGGAGTCTAGTTCTCAAAATGCCTATACTCTGCATTAAATAAATTTTTCCAGGTCCAATTAGCAGGTTACAAAAAAAAAGCACATATGATGAGCAGAAAACACAAGATACAAGGAAACTCTTTTTGTTCTATTAGCCATGGAATAGAAAAAACTGCCCTATCCATTTAACTTGTCATTGAAAGTGATAAAAGCATGTTGAAACATCGACCTGATGGTTGTTCTTACAATGACTTTCTGAAAAGAGAAAATTTGAAAGGATTCATTGAAAAGATACAATAAGATGGATGATATTCCATTGCACGTCTTCTTTATGCATTCACTTGTTGATGGGCAATGAGGTTTTTTCCATATCTTGGCTACTGTGCATAATGTGGCAGTGAACAAGAGACTGAATATTTCTCTTCAATATTCCTCATTTCCAGTCCTTTGTGTGTATATGTGTGTGTGTGTGTGTATGTGTATATATATATATATATATATATATATATATACGTATATATATATCTCTCAGAGGTGGAATTGCTGGGTTACATGTAGATTGTTTTTAAGTTTTTGATGCACTTCCACATTGCTTTCCTTAGTGGTTGGCAAACAAACATTCCCACTAACTAGGTACAATGGTTCCCTCTTCTCCACTTCCTCTGCAACATTTGTTATCTCTGAATGATGACAGCCATTGTAATGGAACTGAGGTGATATTTCACTGGTTTTCATTTGCATTTCTGTGATGATTAGTTTATTCATGCAGGAGGAAGAAAAAAATCCTGCCATTTGTGACCAAATGGTGAACTCTGAGTACATTATGATCTGTGAGAAGAGTCAGACAGAGACATTCCAACACTGTATGCTATCACTATATGTGGAATGTTCAAAAAGCTGAATAAGCAAAAATTAAAAATAAAAATTATGTGTAACAGGGGCTGAAGGACAAGAAAAGAGAGGAGTTATTTTATTAGTAGATAAATAAGTTCTGAAGATCTAAGGTACAGGATAGTGATGACAAACAAAAATCATGTATTAAAAACATCAAACTTACCAAGAGACTAGATCTTCATTTTTCCAACCATGAGAAGGAAAACATAGCAAAGCGATGTGATAGAGCGCTGGCTAACACTACAATGGAACTCAAAGTGCAATATGCAAATGTATCAAATCAAAAGGCCATACACCCTAGGCTTAGAAGATTTCATGTCACTTATCTTTCATATATATATAGGATCGAGAGGATGAAATATGCATTATCTGACTAAAGAATACTTTGCTAAAGTAAAGTAAATTTCTTATTTTTTATTCTCATAGTCTTGATGAGGAATAGAAGATGAAACAGCAACACCACTACTTGATTCTACAGACCAAATCATCATGCTCATACCCAATGGTTCCATCTTCATGCCCCCCATCCTGACACTCACTGGCATTCCTGGGCTGGAGTCAGTGCAGCATTGGATTGGGATTCCATTCTGTGTCATGTATTTCATGGCTGTGATTGGGAATTCCCTAATTTTGGGTATAATCAAATATGAGCACAGCCTCCGTAAGCCCATGTACATATTTTTGGCCATGCTGGGGGCCACGGACATTGCACTTAGCACCTGCATTCTTCCCAAAATGTTAGGCATCTTCTGGTTCCATTTGCCAGAGATTTCCTTTGAAGCCTGCCTTTTACAAATGTGGCTTATTCACTCATTCCAGGCAGTTGAATCAGGCATCCTACTGGCAATGGCCCTAGATCGATATGTGGCCATCTGTGACCCCCTGAGACATACCACCATCTTCTCCCAACAACTCTTGATTCACATTGCAGTTGCGGTGACACTCAGGGGTGCAATTCTTGGAGCACCATGCCTGGTGCTCATCAAATGTCGTCTTAAACTCTACCGAACCATAGTGATCTCCCACACTTATTGTGAGCACATGGCCATCGTGAAGCTGGCTGTTGAAGATGTCCGCATCAACAAGATATATGGTCTTTTTGTTGCCTTCAGTATCTTAGGGTTTGACATAATCTTCATCACCTTGTCTTACATTCAAATCTTTATCACTGTGTTTCAGTTGCCCCAGAAGGAGTCACGATTCAAGGCCTTTAATACCTGCATCGCACACATCTGTGTCTTCTTACAGTTCTACCTCCTTGCCTTCTTCTCCTTCTTCACACATAGGTTTGGTGCTCACATACCGCCGTATGTTCATATCCTCTTATCAAACCTGTACCTGTTAGTCCCTCCTTTCCTCAACCCTATAGTCTATGGCGTGAAGACCAAAGAAATTCGTGACCATATCCTGAAAATATTTTTCTCTAAAAAACCATCTTGATCATTACTGGCTCATTCTACAGATATTTTAATTTCATTTAATGTAGGAATATCAATGTGGTGAAAAGGTAATATCTTCCAGAAATATCTATGTCCACAATTGTTTAATTTTAGATGCTCATAATGAATGGGACATTCAAAAACTATTATATACCACAGAACAATGGTTTACTTTTTATATAAGGAAGAACTTATGGCCTTAATTCAAAAGTTTCTGTTATTCCTGTGTATTTTTCCTATTTGTTTAAATGTAGGGGTTCCTGTCTGGCTACAATTAGACCTACATAGAAACCAAATTACAGAAATTAGGATAATTCCAGTTTCTTCCAATGACCATGTCATACATCAATATTCTCAAAATGGTAATCTAACCCAAGCTCTAGTTCTGGCTATCTCAGTTTCTAATCTTTACTCTTTATCTTTATTTTGATACATTTGGAATCACTTACCTCTGTTTGTCTATACTATCTGAAATACTGATAAATATAAAAATGATGTAAAAGCAATGATAATGATATGAACAACACCAAGTAGATATGGATATAGACTATAAACAGTGATGATATGTATAGGAAAAATATACTAAAAATATTAATAGAAAAGTTAAGCCTATTCACTAATATGCCTTCATGTGCTATTTGAAGTTTATTGAAATAGTTCACATTTAATAAATCTACACATACATGAAGTATAATATTTGATAAATTTTGGTATCTACACACCTATGGATCCATCATAACAGTTAAGATAATGAACTGAAACACCACTCCTAAAAGTTTCCAATGCTCCTTTTTGACCAATTCCTATCAAACCTCCTTATACCCCTGGCTGGCCCCCAAAAACCTTCAATCTACTATCTGTCACTAGGGAGTAGTTTGTATTCTCAAGAATTTTACAAATTTGACTCATGCAATGTAAATCTTTTGTGGTCTCTTCTTTCATTCACTGACATGCTTTTTTTCAGGAATGAAAATGTGATCAGTACTTACACAGAAACAATCCTTCTATAGACACACATGTAAATGGTTTTATCTAATTTGAGTTTCACCCAAATGTGTAAGTTGAAGTTCCAGAAATGAATATATAGAAATCTAATTTCCCTAGTAACTGTCTATGCAAGTATCTTGAATATAAAACCTGTATCGTATTTATATTCAATTCCACAATACATGGGGCAATCCATGCCTGAGACTTCTTAGAACCTCTGTAAAAATGACTTTGGATAATGAACACCTCAGACATTTTCTTGCTATTGATCGGGGGTATTCCAAAGGAACCAGTCTGAAGGCTTGAGGTAATATGCAACATCAGTATAGAGAATATCTGCATAGAAAGGAGTTTATTCCCATATTAATAAGATAAACAAAGATGATGTCATGAATGATCATTATGGAATCCTGAAATAAAGTATGAGTGAAACACAAAACTGGCAGAGGAGAGACTGACTCTTAAAACAGTGATTTCAGATCTTCACTCTTTGCTGTTCCTCTACCCACGTCCCTTCAATGTCTGTCAGGATGCTTCAACAATAGCTATCTGGTTTAATTTTCTTCATTCAAGCTTCAAGTGAACCAATAAGATGCTTACTGAAAAGAAATGAACCCACAGAGAGAAACACAGGGATCTCCAACGTTGGATTTAGACATAGTCAGAGGAAGGAAAAAAAAAAAAAACAAGAAAACATACCAATACAGAAAATGGAGGGGATGATAGCGTTCAAATGGCAGAGGTGGAGGATATTTTTTGGGAAATAAAGTCTTGTTGAATAAAACAAATAAATCTGAGTCGTAACATTTTGGTGCTTAGTAAAATTCATGTGAACATGAAGTATATAAAGTAAGAAATGGCAAATACCATGATAGAAGGAAGAAAACACATTTGTGGATATTAGACAAGGAAAAAAGGTGTTTAAAAAGATAATAAACATTTAATTAATTCATTTGAATTCCGTATTAGGGGATTCAATATTTCAGGAAGTTGTGGCTACCATGGTGCATCCTGAGTACTTGATGACATTATCCCTCCAAGGGAAGAAAATGGCAAACATATGAATTTTTAGAGACTATAGCCAAAAATATAAAGAATGGAGATAACTGTGTGATATTTCTGAAAAAGAAATCAAAACTAATAGAATATGATGGTAGCATTGCTATGATTTGGACCTGTGTACAAATGTTGAATGAAGGTATGAGAGTGGGCATCCAGATCTTTCTCTCAATCTAATGGAGACTCTGGTTTTATAGTTTTAAGTATATTAGCTAGGTTTCTCAGGGATACATTACATCAGTTTAACAAGTTCTCCATTACTCCTATTTTTCTGATGGCTTTTAAATAAATGCATATTGAATATTTTCATATGTTTTTTTTTCTGTAGTTATTGAAATGATCACATAATATTTTTATTTTGATTACATGGTAAGTTACACTGATTGCCTTTCTATTCTATTATTTACCAAATATTTAATTGACACATATGATTATAAAAACAAAAATAGCATGCGTGTACTGAATTTAGAGGAAGACAGCTGTCTGTTGACCATTCAAAATCCAGCAGATGAGGAAAGGAGATAAAGGCTGAGGGAAGCCCAGCTCAACTCCCTAGAGCATCAGTTGGTGTGTTTCTGGCAAGGGAGAGTGGCAGCGAGCTCCAGAGGTCACTTAAGAAGTCAAATAAGAACATCTGTTGTAGGGTATCTGAGTGGCTGAGTAGGTAAAGCCTTTGATTCAGGTCATGATCCCAGGATCCTGGGATCCAACCACACATCAGGCTCCTTGCTCAACAGGGAGCCTGCTTCTCCACTGCCTGCCATCCTCAGGCTTTTGCTGTGCTCTGTCTCTCTCGCCGTGTGTGTGTGTGTCTGTGTGTGTGTGTGTGTGTGTGTGAAATAAATAAAAAATTAAATAAAATCTTTTTTAAAAAACGGAAAAAGAGTGTCTGCTGCATTATTCTCATTTTACCAGTGATGGACATGAAGCTCTGGAGAGTTACAATAAATATCCAGAAGCACAAACAGCCCAAGTTTCAGTCCTGACTGGGAAGGAGCAGAGCTATTTCCTTCCAAAAGTTGGCTCTGTCCCACCACGAGCTGTTGAAACGACCTCACAGCATTGTGGAATATATATTTTGCCTGTGGCATTGCGTTTCTCTCAGGTCACCAGTGGAATGTGCACACCCGCTAACACATTAACTGGTGCCATTAGCATTGGCATTTGACCAGGACTTGAGAATGCTGTACTTTAGTTATATCAAATCTACTTTTGCTATCCCTAGAGATGGTTTGTCAGACCACAATATCATCCTTCCTGTTCTCCTTGAAGAACAAACCACAGCTGGTCTACTGAGAGAACTTCCATGTGAAACACAAGGGCGTGGTCCAAGAGATTTTAATCCACACATGGATCCATCTGGTATTTTGCATGCCCTTTTTGTCTCCTTTCCAGGTCAGAGTGGTTCCATGCTGCAGATTCGGGAACATAGCAACTTTTCAAGGTATAAAGAAGAGCTGCCCGCAAAGTTATGCTGAATGCACAGTCACTGAAGAGCTGCTTCACTCCCACCTCTGAGGTCCCCTTTAACTGAGTGTTGCAACTAATTAGATGCAGAGTCCAGGGTAATAGGCAACCACATGGAACAGCTAATGGGTGGAGGTACATGTCTCTGTGGCATATGCTCTGTCTATGATGCAAGGAATGAGGGACTTACTCCAAAAGGCATGCTCTCTTAAGAGCAGGAAGAGATGGCCTTAAGTTAAAGGCAGACAAACAAACAGCATAGCCCAGTAATCAGACAGATGAACAAGAGGGCTGACTATGCAATAGGCTCCCTCCCACTTCCAAACTTCCCTCCCCATAACCTGCAAACATCCTCCTCCCTGGGATCATGGTACTGCATCTGGAAACCCTTTGAATCTCCATGGCATGGCCAAGAGTATATAAGTGAGATAAGTGAGAAGAGGCTCCCGTTTGTTTTATTTCCAATTTCCTCTCCTTAAAGCGCATAGATAAAGTTGGCCACTTTGCTCAGGCAAGACACGGAGTCCCACGCTATGCATTCCCCATTTTGTGTTCCATCCCTCCATTATATAAGTGAGAACGAGGAATCCCAATCTGTGGTAGTGTGAACACACTGTGCTGTTTGACCAAGAGAACCTACTTCAATGCTGCCAGCTCCTGGATGCACTAGATACATTTCAGGTCTCCTGGGAATTGAGTAAGACACTCCTCCTGAGAAATGGTGGCTGGTCCTCTGGCTCTAACCGTCCTTCTTTGCCACAGGGAGTAAAAAATGTCTCAAGATTTGCAAAAGCTTATCAAGTTTGGTCATCAGGGAAAATTATGTCCGAAAACACAGATATTCCACCGCTGGGACCAGCAAAGAGCAACCTTCTCCTGCTCCAGTCACTTCCCACCACTGCTTCCGGATACTAAGTAAGTGAGTAGCTGGGTAACTGGACATGAAATTCCTTGTGTTGAGGGATGAACACAAGTAGAGTCAGTGAATGTAGATTCCAGAAGCAAACTTACAAATCATAGAAAGGAAGAGTACAAATAACTTTTTGAAGTTTTAGGAGCTACAATTCAACAGCAGTCAAGATAGACTGGAGGATCTGCTTTAGAACATTGGGAGGTTAAGGAAGCTAGCAGCATGCCACCAGAGAAGGTGGGCAGAAGTGCAGCTGTTTTCCTTGAAGGAGAGCAGATCATGGGTAACTTGAATCTTGTGCTATTATAACTGAAGATGCGTAACTCAAAAAGGGGACAGTGCCTGCAGGGAATGTGTTTCTTCCGCAGGAGGAGGTCTTTCTGAGAGTGAGGGTTGCAGAGCAGACAGGCAGGGCAGGCTTGCAAGGGCCTCAGCACACAGACAGTGGGCTGCCAGGAATGCTGCTGTGGGTGGATGATGTGGGAGAATAATCTCCACGGTGTCCCAAATTTAAAATTTCTGAGTAGAAACTAGGGTTGTTGGGGTCCAGGGAGAAACCTCAGATTAATATTTGGAGGGTATGACTTGATCTATGGGCAAATGTTTCAAAATGCTTAAGAAAACACCACTTTGAAGACATATGGATCAGCTTCATTTAGAGTCAGACAGCTACTCACTAAGGGAATCTCTCTACGCTCACTTTAAAAAAATTACCCATGCATAATCTTGTCAGGACCTTAACAGAACTAGGGTTAGTTGCTGGTGTGCAGTTGTTGGGGAGTGTGAAGTGTACTCAGCAGCGACCTGTGTATTGTAATGAGAATTCTGTCTTGGAGGCTTCTCTTCCTGTCTCTGCTGACTCCCCAGGCACTTCCACCTGACCGTACCTATGTGTTTGGCAACTATCCTCCATGGAATCACCTGGATAATTCTCAAAGAGCCCCACTCCCTCACATTTTTCGTGTGTCAGCTTCTGTGGAAGATGAAAATTAGAACTTTCTAGTTCCTTCAGCGCTATGCAGCCCCAATGTCTACACCAGGATCATCTCTGCTAACCCTGGGCTCCCAATCTCATTCCATGACCTCCCCCCACATCACCTCAGCCTCTTCCTCATGTCCATTCCGGTTGAGATACCCACGGTTTCTCTTTTATACCAGGTACTCTTTAACCCTTTTGATTTTATTTAGTATTGTCAAACTGGCCTTCCTGTATGATATGTGCAAAAAAGAGCGTGAGATACTGTCCGTGGTTATCTAACAGAAGCATTTCTATTTGATACTTGTGTCTTGAATCAGAATTGCCATTCAGAATTATGCCCCTGCCATTACATGGAGTCAGAGTGCCGCAGCTATAGCATATTTGGAAATCTCTTGGTGATCAGGAAGTTCAAGGTGAGCAGAGTCATTAGGACCTCATTAATGTCTCAACCTAGAAAGGTAACTTCAATTGATTCTTTGTCAAAGAAGTGTTGGTATGTTCTACAGAAATAACCAGCTTTGGTAATCTGAAGTGAAAGGAGAATAAAAGGGAGAGAGAAAGCTAGAGAAAAGTCAGGCTCAGGGTACAGTGGATTTTCTTGTTTCATGCTTTGATGTTTCTCTGTCTACAGTATCATTCCAACTATTTATTTTTCTCTCTGATTTCCATGACCAGGTTGGAAGGAAGAGAAGATGGATTGGGGGAGGAGGGACACCACTACTCAGCAGTCTGATCATGCTGGCCTCATCATAGTCATGGTGTCCAAATACTCAATTGTCATGCAGTGGATATCTCTTAGTGTGGGTGGATGATTTGACCCACGTGCATACTTTGATCTTTCCTTTGACATTTCTGGACTCATTTAAAAAATGAAAAATAAGCTGATGAAGCTGGTTCTCCTACTTCTGTCATTCAGTAATTGTATGACTGGATAAGAATAAGATATATTAGAAAACATAGAATCACAGTTTGGCAATCTATACCCCATTGCTCTAAAAGGCCCTGAACTGCCATGCCTATTATAAATGGCACCGTGTTCATGCCCTCTGTGTTGACCTTCATTGGGATCCCTGGTCTGGAGACGATACAATGCTGGATAGGCATTCCATTCTGTGCTATGTACATCATTGCTTTGGCAGGAAATTCTCTGCTTTTGATCATCATCAAAACTGAACCCAGCCTCCATGAGCCTATGTATATCTTTCTGGCCATGCTGGGAGCTACAGACATTGCACTTAGTACCATCATTGTCCCTAAGATGCTTGGAATTTTTTGGTTCCACTTGCCAGAGATATATTTTGATGTTTGCCTCTTTCAGATGTGGCTCATCCACACATTTCAGGGTATCTAATCAGGCGTCCTGCTGGCTATGGCTCTGGACCGCTATGTAGCAATCTGTTATCCTCTGAGACATGCTACCATATTCACCCGACAACTAGTCACACACACTGCTGTTGGGGTGATACTGCGGCCTGCCATTCTGGTCATCCTATGCCTATTGCTCACAAAGTGTCGTCTGAAATTTTACAGAACCAAGTTAATATCCCACACCTACTGTGAACACATGGCCCTTGTGAAGCTTGCCACTGAAGATGTTTCCATCAACAAATTCTATGGTCTCCTTGGAGCCTTTATTGTTGGTGGCCTGGACTTCATTTTGATCAACCTCTCCTATGTACAAATATTTATCACTGTCTTCCACCTGCCCCAGAAAGAGGCACGTCTGAAGGCATTTAATAACTGCGTTCCTCACATATGTGTCTTCTTCCAGTTCTATCTCCTGGCTTTTTTTTCCTTTTTCACCCATAGGTCTGGATCATATATTCCATCATATATACACATCACCTTATCCAACCTTTACCTACTGGTTCCACCTTTCTTCAACCCCCTTGTCTATGGGGTGAAGACCAAACACATCCGAGATAAGGTAGTAAAAATGTTCTGTTCTAAAGACCAGGGCTGATATTTGATGGAAATACCTCCCCTTACAGATTTCATGGCTCATCTATTGGTCCTATGTGATGTGAAAGTCCAGTGAATACTTTGGAGTATCATCAGGCTTCATGAGTAAATTAATAAATACACAAATTATTATTATCAAATAATCCCACAGGATATTGACTTTAAGTTAAAAAGCAGTCAGAAGAATCAGAGGGAAATTAGAAGAGCAGATAAGATACTGAAATATTAAATTTTTGGCTATAAGAAAAGTCAGAACACATGACTTCCTTAGCCACCTGATGCTGTCCAGGGCAGAATAGACAAATTTGAGATCCTTTTTCAGACTGTAGAGGAACATAATACCTACACTGATTCTTTTATACTTAGAACACTAAAATCAACCTCCTTTATATAATATGCAAGTTCCACTACATTCTTTCTCCAACTATTCTAAAATCTTCTTTTTTTAAAACTCTTTTTATTTTTTTTTTAAATCTTCTTTAGTGTTTGCTTTGTACCTTAAAAATTTATCTCTGGAATATCGCTTTGTTAAATATAATCTGAACTTTGAAATAAATTTCTTATAAATATCTCCTTTGTCTCAAAGCCTATGACTACTAAGTAATTCATGTTTAATCAAATTGATTTAGCTCAAATCAGTTGACCTAAAATATGTTTGTTCTATCAAATCTGGAACTAAGACATATAATATTATGCTTATTTTTTGTTCTTAAGTGGTCATTTAATTTCTTCATTTGTAGAAAGATCAAGTTGAGAAAAGTTCTGGAGTTTGTTTTTTGGGTTTTTTTTTAGGGATATGTAAGTAATTTTTAGACTAATTGTAGACAATATTATTCTAAACCTTTTCTCAATCATTTTCCTGATTCAACCAACAATAACTCTTTCATCTAAGAAACCTAGATGGAAATTCTGGAGTCTAGGAATCGCACTACCTTACTTTTCCAAAGTATGTTTTTCTTTTTCATACAAAGCAAAGTACATTTTGTTATTCATTAAGATGATTATACACTAATGGTTACTTTTCATAGAGAAGCTGCATTTTGTAAGCCCATAATAAGTGAGGGCAAATAGTCAAATATTTGTTAAGAATATTTGATGCAAAAAGCAGATTTCAGTTTTGTAGGGAGAAAACCTTTGTGAAAGTTGATTACATGCATGAGTTCTGGAGTAAAAATGAGCTTGGTTCAAAACATTATTTTGCCACTTATGCACTACATGTGTTGGAATACGACTTATTGTCATCAATTCAGCAACTAAACTATCAACAAGGAAGAATAACAGGAGTTTCATTGGGTGAAAGACATAGAGACGGTGTGGTCGCGGTGTAACAAAATGAAAATGTTTATGTGAGGTCCTTCCCATGGGGTGTGGTAACTGGTGAGGACTCAAGAGGGCTTATCATGGTCATCATGGCCATCACCATCATCATTTTCATTGTGAAAACCCGTATTGCTCCTATTGTGCTTGAGCTGAAATGCTGCACCACTACTTTCCAGCTTATTCATATCACACTAAAGTTAATTTTACTTTTTTACTTTTTTTATTTTTAAAGATTTTTTTAAAATCTATTTGTCACAGAGAGCGAGAGAAAGAGAGAGAGAGAGAGGCAGAACAATCAGGTGGGGCATCAGAGAAAGGGAGAGGAAGAAACTGGTTCCCCACAGACCAGAAGGTGCTCAGTACAGGACTAGATCCCAGGCCTCCAGGATAATGACCTGAGCCTAAGGCAGGCGCTTAATCAACTGTCCCACCCAGGCACCCCAGTGTTGATTTTATTTATTTTTTAAAATTTTTATTTATTTTTTTAATTTCTTTTCAGTGTTCCAGAACTCATTGTTTATGTGCCACACCCAGTGCTCCATGCAATACTTGCCCTCCCTAATACTCACCACCAGGTGTTAATTTTAAAAACACAAATTAAAACGTTATGTATGACCCAGACTGTGGTCCTTTTCATTCACCTGTACTTGTTGATTGAAGTGTTATTATATCTCTATCTCTATCCATATTTACACAACCATGTGTGCATAGTCAAGTTTGTTAGTTTTAGGTGATTTTATATTTGTATGCTTTGATTCCTTCGCTTGTACTTTCAGCTTTTAATACAAGTGTGTGTGCAAGTGTTCCATTATGAATGTGGGTTACTCTATGTCTCCTGTTCCAGCTGCTGATTTCCTTCGTTTGTGTATTTTTAAGCTATGGGTAGTTAGACACTCCCTTTATTGGGCATGTGAAGATCTGAAGTTGAGGGATCTTTCTCACTGATTGATCTTTTCATCACTGTGGAACACTTCTCTGTCATCTCATATATTATGTAAAAATTGTTTTCAAGTGGCTTTAAATTTCTTGCTTTTTTAAAAATAGAAAATAAGCTGCTTATTGCATCTATAAACTGTTTCTTCTATTATGTATGCTAACATGTATGCATTTTTGCTAGCTGAACTGCTATTCAGCTTTTAAAATTTAGTACGGAATGTCCTTTCAACAAGTAACATTGATCATTTGTTTCTTTTGTTTTCTATACCCCATGTAAAGCTTTCACAGCTGGTATCTCATTACCCTCCCCCTCCATTTCTTCTTTATGCAACTGGTTCTTCCACACTGATCATGTGAAATATCTCTGCTCATGACCTGGATAACACATGACACATTTTAATGATAAATGTATATTGAATGTAAGAATGAAAGCATAAACACACATTACTTCTTTTAACCAAACTTGCATGATTAATAAGAGTAATTCTCAAAATAGCATTATATTCCTATTTTCCAGTTGCAAGAACAAGCAGACAAAGAGGTGTTCCAAATTCAAATAACTTAATGACATCATATTTCATTAACATACTTTATTAACTAAATCAAATAATTTAATAATATCATATTTTATTGATAGCAATAGCTCTATATCCTGATTTTAAGTTAAAAAACATCAATAATTAAGGTCATGTATTTATTCCACAAAAGCTCTAACGGTGTACCATACTAAGTAAATTTATAGATTAAAATCTCTTATCCACAGAGCAAATATATGAAGATAGAGATATGGAAAGGAAAACATGGAGAAACCAAGTATAAAGCCCCCAATACAGATTTAAACAGTGGCAGAATCTGGATTCAATTTAGACAATTCAATTCGAACATCCTTTTTAACCAACCATATCATGAGTGGTCTCATACCTGAAAACTAATTCCTTTAACTTGAAATGTGCAAGATATCAGGCAATTGTATAAACTTTGAGACTCAGTGAAAGAAGGATCGCAAGAATGTTTATTTTCATAGATCTCATGGCATTGGAGCATGTCTACTTTTACATGTGCTTTACGTGATCTCCAAGTGAGTACAGCAGAAAACGAACTGAACTCATCAAAATATAATTTATGTATATGAATTTGTCTGCCTTTACTTTGTAGGGGAAGAGAAAAGAAGAGAGCTAATTGCCAGTTTCAGTAATGATTTCTGAGACATTAGATGCATATGAACTGTAGAGGGCATGATCCTGAGCTCCCAGGTCCCTGGGGGCTTGGGCTAGTGGCAATGAAATCTCTCAGTCCATGTTCAGACCTCCTCCGTCTCCACATTCACTGGGGAATATTTTAATTGGTAGTTAGCAGCTTTCTTCTACATTTCAAGCTCAATAAATTTATGCTGCTGCTTCAGCGTGATACAGATCTTGCTGTGAGTGTTGTTGGAGGATGAATCCACCAACATGATCTCGGATGGACTTACGGGATAGGGTCAGATTTGTTTTGCAGGGACAGAAGAAAAGCAGGAAAGGCTGTCACAGAGATGTCAGTATATTGGATATGGTTCCAGCAGCAAATGGATCAGAGTTCATGATGTTGATGAGGACTGTTACTGACGGTGCAGGCAGAAGAAGAGGTGCTGCTCAGCACAAGATATAAGGGAGTAAGACTAGAATCTCAGGAAAGGGAAAGGTGGATGAGATGAAAGCTATGAGGGATAGTGTTATGAAGACAGATGTCTTCAGAACTGGTTCCCAACAACAAATGGTGAGGAAGTCTCACTATCCCCAGTTCACCCTATACTGTTTCTCTACCAGCTTTTCCAAGGATAGCCACTCCATCCCACCTGCCCTGCGCTCTCTCACATTCTCTCCTACTTGCCTTCCTACCATCGGTACCTGTCAGATAATGCTCCCAGGGCAGCTCCTTTCTCTTGAATAAGTCAGACAATGGGATTGTTACTAAAGGATTCCTATTCTAGTTCTGATTAATGTAGAAAGAAAGAGTTAATGAAACAATCCATGATCTATAAAGCTGTAGAATTGAACACTGAGGAGCAAAGCTTTGAAAATCAAGGATTTGGTTGACTAACTGGTCTCTTCTAAATATATATTTGCTGACACAAACTCTCTTCATAGAATGGCCCTTGTTGACTGGGTTCCTTCGTTGGAGATTCAGCCACAAAAACCACAGCTCTAGCTACATTACTGGCATATTTGGTGACATTCAGCATATGATTAGATGATCTTGAGCTTGCTAAAGCAAGCTTCAATGCTAATACTAAAGCAATAGTGTTGAAGAGGCTGGGAAAGCATGAAATAACTGAACACTTTATTTTATAGTCTACTAATTTCTCTCTTTACAGCTTGATAATTTCTTGATTCAAGATATGTAATTTTTAAAAGTTATGATTTTGATCAAAGAATGACATTCTGTAATGACTAAGACCTCACATTTTTAGAAATTCAGTCATTGGTAAATAAAGAGGTCATTAAAATTCTCAGGAAGCCTGGGTGGATAAGTCAGTTAAGTGTCTGCCTTTGGCTTAGGTTGTGATCCCAGGGTCCTGGGATCGAGTTCCGCCTGGGGAACCTTGCTCAGTGAGGAACCTCCTTCTCCCTCTGCCTGCCACTTCTCCTGTTTGTGCTCTCCTTTTCTCTTTCTCTCACTGACAAATAAAGAAATAAAATCTTTAAAAAACCACTCTCAATTGCTCTATAGCCCTCTCCTGAATTGCTTCTGGTATCCCAAGGTTTGCCCTGTCTTGCATTTCTACTTTCTTCATTCGACTCTGGATGAGGACTCTATCCTTTCCCCCATTTATTTTCTACATATCTATGTCCTTCTATTTTGGATTCCTCATAATTCCTATAAATTTACAACTTCTCACTTGATAAACTTTATCAACCATTGCAGTAAAACCTATTCAACTTCATTTCTAACACTGTTCCATTTAAAAATTAAACTTCTGTTTCTGGTTATCTATAGAGCACTTGTGGAATAAGGAGCTACCTCTGAAAATGTGTACTCTGTAGTCCATATTTTATTTCTCACAGGCGATTATTTCTATTTAGTAAAATCCTTAGAAGCTTTAAAGAAATGTATCTATTAGGGGGACAAGATGGTGGGGAAGTAGGAGGAGGCGCCTTTTCAACCTGTACCCTAAAGTGAGCTGATTACCTACCAAAGAACTCTGATCACCCATGAAATCAGCCTGAGATCAGAATTATACACATCTGGATCTCTACAGGGGCAGAAGATGCCAGTGGGCAGGTAAAGCGGAGTGGGAAAGGCGGACTGATATCGGAAGATAAACAAAAGGGGGAGGGAGCCACCAGAGGTGACCAGCAGGAAAGTAATACCCCTAATACGAGCAAGAGTGCTCTGCGTCTGTGTACCAGCATTAACTTGGAAACTGGTTGAAAGCACTCCAAAAGAGCAAAGGATCGCGGGGGAAAATTGTGGGAATCAGGGCGGCTAGGGACAGGGGCTAAAGTTCCCGGTCCCAGGACAGCCTCCCCTGGCACTGAGCCAGAGAGTGTGCGGTGGAGAAACCAGGTCTTGGTCCCTGAGCCACCAGATTGTGTGGGTTCTGGCCCCTGTGAGGGGATGGGAGCCACGCCGGATGGCAGAACGTGAGAGCCCTGCTACAGAGCCTGAGATGCGCGCACCCCTCATCCTCCCCTGAGAGAGGTACAAAGGCCCCATTGGCGCTCTTTGACACGTGCCATTGTTTCAGAGCCTAAGACACGTGCCCCACACTCTCCCCTGACAGAGGTGCGTGAAGGCCCAGCCTGGTGCTTTCGGACCTGCGCCCCATTCTCAGAGCCTGAGATGCGCGTGCAACCCACAGCCTCCCCTGAGAGAGGTGCGTGCAAGCCTGGCACTCTTAGACCCAGAAAGACCAGGCACTCCCAGGCTGGGCCGGTGGGAAAATCTCAGTGTGTAATCGCTGCTTGGAACCTCTCTGGTGGCCTGGAGCTGCCCAAACAGCTGCCGCTGCTTTGGTTTTGGGTACAAGCAGAAGATCCTGCGTCTCCAGGTACCGCGACTCAGAATCTGCTCTGCCAGCGGCCAAGGGGGGATTTATATGGGCTCTGCAACACCCACAGAAGAACAGACTGAGGCTTTTCTCTGAGAGGGAGGTCAGGGTGCAGTTTGATTTCCTCTAAACTGACAAAAACCATCAAAAGCGGTCAAGGCGAGAGGGGAAAAAAAAAAAAAGGTGAACAAACATAAAAACCTCCAGAGAACAAAAGCCTGAAAAAACCGGTTTCCTCAGAGCCCACCCCCTTGAGGGGGGACTGGAGGACTTAATTCAGGGAACATCGTTGACTGAAAACCCACATGGCAGGCCCCTCCCCCAGAAAACCAACCAGGAAAGAAAAAAAAAAAAAAAAAAGACTACAAGAGAACCACCACCACTACTTCATAGGGCAACTTTTATTTTTAATTTGTTCCCACTATTCTGGCTCATTTTTTTAATATAGATAATTTTTTAACCTATTTACCATCACAGCGAGCTGTCCAGTACAACAAATTCCATAATAACCTTCTAACCTGAACTTTTTGATATATACAACTGCGTATTTCTTTTGCATTTCTATTTTTTTTTATTTTTTTTAATTTTAGTTTAGTTTATTCCTTTTTTATTTTTATTTTCTAATATACATATAGAGTTAAACTTGAAAGTAATCCCCTTTCCCCAATCAATACTACCCCTATAGGTAAACCAATTTTTAATCCCCCTTTAGCCTAGGAAAGTTGAGTCCTTTAACAAAGATATCAAGATACATCCAGGAAGAATCAAAACAACCTTCCTCGCCCACAAGGAGAAATTATTACCACTCTCCCAACTTTTTCTTCCACCAGTGTTTCTGTGTTTTTGTGTTTGTCCTGATAGTATATAAATCTTATACTTGGGGTTCTTTTCGACAAGGTTCTTCCTTTATTTCATATTTTTTTTTTTCTCTTATTATATACTTTTATCAGTCTTTTTGTTTGTCTGTTTTTGTTTGTATACCTCATAAATCTTACCTTGGGGCCCATTTGGGCTGAACCTTCTCTTTCATCTTCCCTTTCTTTCCTGTCTCTCTCTCCCTCTCTCTCTCTCTCTCTCTTTTTTTTTCTTTTTCTTTTCTTTCTTCTCTCATTTGGGTGGGGAATCCTGATTGCTCAGAAGTGTTCCAGGGTGCACCTTGACTGCACCACGGTCGATACAACCAGCTACATCTATTCAGTCATCTCTCACCAAAATGACTAGGAGGAAGAATGCCCAACAGAAGAAAAATACAGAGGATAGACCTTCTGCAACAGAGCTAACGGCTATCAACATAGACAATATGTAGGAAAGAGAATTCAGGCTAACAATTATCCAGGCAATAGCTAGGTTAGAGAAAGCCATGGATGACCAAATGGAATTGATTAGGGCAGAGCTGAAAGCGACCAGACAGGAAGTTCACAATGTTAGGACAGAGCTAAAAGCTACCAGGGCTGAGGTTCACAATGCTCTCAATGAGTTCCAATCTAATCTAAATTCTCTCAAAGCTAAGGTAACTGAGACAGAAGATAGAATTAGTGATCTGGAGGACAAACAGATAGAGAGAAAGGATCAAGAGGAAGCCTGGAACAAACAGCTTAGAAACCAGGAAAACAGAATCAGGGAAATAAATGACGCCATGAAACGTTCCAACATCAGAATTATTGGAATCCCTGAAGGGGAGGAGAAAGAAAGAAATCTAGAAGATATAGTGGAACAAGTTCTTCATGAAAATTTTCCCAACCTCACGAATGGAACCAGCGTTCATGTACTAGAGGCCGAACGGTCTCCACCCAAGATTATAGATTCCAGAAAAACATCAAGGCACCTGATAGTCAAATTGAGGAATCATAATTGTAGGTATAATCTCTTGAAAGCCGCTAGGACAAAGAGGCTCCTTACTTACAGAGGAAAGCCCATCAGAATAACGTCAGACCTTTCTACAGAGACCTGGCAAGCCAGAAAGGGCTGGCAAGATATATTCAGGGCACTAAATGAGAAGAAAATGCTGCCAAGAATACTTTATCCAGCAAGACTGACATTGAAATGGATGGAGAGATAAACAGTTTCCAAGACCGGCAAGGCTTAAAAGACCATGCAACCACCAAGCCAACACTGCAGGAAATATTAAGGGGGGTTCTATAAAAGAGGAAAAATCCTAAGAATAGCATTGAACAGAAATATAGAGACAATTTACAGAAAGAAAGACTTCAAAGGTAACACGATATCAATAAAAACGTATCTATCAATAATCACTCTCAAAGTGAATGGCCTAAATGCACCCACAAAATGGCACAGGGTTGCAGATTGGATAAAACGACAGGACCCATCCATATGTTGTCTACAAGAGACCCATTTTGAACCTAAAGATACACCCAGACTGAAAGTGAAGGGATGGAGAAGCATCTTTCATGCCAATGGGCCTCAAAAGAAGGCTAGGGTAGCAATTCTCATATCAGATAAATTAGATTTTAAACTAAAGACTGTAGTCAGAGATACAGAAGGACACTACATAATTCTTAAAGGGACTATCCACCAAGATGATCTAACAATTGTAAATATCTACGCCCCCAATATGGGAGCAGCCAATTACATAAGAAAACTGTTAATCAAGATAAAGAGTTATATTGATAGGAATACATTAATAGTAGGAGATCTTAACACACCTCTCTCAGAAATAGATCATCAAAGCAGAAAATCAATAAAGAAACAAGAGCATTGAATGACACATTGGACCAGATGGACCTCATAGATATATACAGAACATTCCACCCTAAAACAACAGAATACTCATTCTTCTCAAGTGCACACGAACCTTCTCCAGAATAGACTATATACTGGGTCACAAATCCGGACTCAACCGATACCAAAAGACTGAGATTATTCCCTGCATATTCTCAGATCACAATGCTTTGAAACTGGAGCTCAATCACAAGGAGAAGTTCAGAAGGAACTCTAACTCCTGGAAGCTAAAGACCACCTTGCTTAAGAATGCTTGGATCAACCAGGAGATCAAGGAAGAACTGAAACGATTCATGGAAACCAATGAGAATGAAGACACTTCGGTCCAAAACCTATGGGATACAGCAAAGACTGTCCTAAGGGGGAAATACATAGCCATCCAAGCCTCCTTCAAAAAAATTGAAAAATCCAGAACACACTAGCTGTCTCTACACCTTAAAGAACTGGAGAATCAACAACAAATCAAACTCCACACATAAGAAGGGAAATAATCAAGATTAGAGCTGAGATCAATGAGGTAGAAACCAGAGATACAGTAGAACATATCAATGAAACTAGAAGCTGGTTTTTTGAAAGAATCAATAAGATCGATAAACCATTGGCCACACTAATCCAAAAGAAAAGAGAGAAAGCCCAAATTCCTAAAATTATGAATGAAGAGGGAGAGATCACAACTAACACCAAGGAAGTAGAAACAATCATCAGAAGTTATTATCAACAGTTATATGCCAATAAGCTAAGCAATCTAGATGAAATGGATGCATTCCTGGAAAATTATAAACTCCCAAAATTGAACCAGGAAGAAACCAACAACCTAAACAGACTGATATCTAGTAACGAGATTGAAGCAGTGATCAAAAACCTCCCAAAAAACAAGAGCCCAGGACCTGACGGATTCCCTTGGGAATTCTACCAAACTTTCAAAGAAGAAAAAACACCTATTCTCCTGAAGCTGTTTCAAAAAATTGAAGCAGAAGGAAAACTTCCAGACTCTTTCTATGAAGCCAGCATTACCCTGATCCCCAAACCAGGCAAAGGCCCTACCAGAAAGGAGAATTTCAGACCAATATCACTGATGAATATGGATGCTAAGATTCTCAACAAGATCCTAGCAAACAGGATCCAACAGCACATTAAAAAGATTATCCACCATGACAAGGTGGGATTCATTCCTGGGCTACAAGGATGGTTCAACATTTGCAAATCAATCAATGTGATAGAACAAATTAATAAGAAAAGAGAGAAGAACTACATGGTCTTCTCAATTGATGCAGAAAAAGCATTTGACAAAATCCAGAATCTGTTCCTGATTAAAACTCTTCAAAGTATAGGGATAGAGGGAACATTCCTGAACTTCATCAAATCTATCTATGAAAGACCCACAGCAAATATCATCCTCAATGGGATAAAGCTTGCAGCCTTCCTGTTGAGATCAGGAACACGACAAGGATGCCCACTCTCACCACTCTTGTTCAACATAGTATTAGAAGTCTTAGCAACAGCAATCAGACAACAAAGAGAAATAAAAGGTATCCAAATTGGCAATGAAGAAGTCAAACTCTCTCTCTTCACAGATGACATGATTCTTTATATGGAAAACCCAAAAGAATCCACCCCCAAACTACTAGAACTCATACAGCAATTCAGTAACGTGGCAGGATACAAAGTCAATGTATAGAAATCAGTGGCTTTCTTATACACTAACAATGAAAATACAGAAAGGGAAATTAGAGAATCGATTCCATTTACTATAGCACCAAGAACCATAAGATAGCTGGGAATAAACCTAACCAAAGAGGTAAAGGATCTGTACTCAAGGAACTACAGAACACTCATGAAAGAAATTGAAGAAGACACAAAAAGATGGAGGACCATTCCATGCTCTTGGATCGGAAGAATAAACATTGTTAAAATGTCTATACTGCCTAGAGCAATCTATACTTTTAATGCCATTCCAATCAAAATTTCACCGGTATTCTTCAAAGAGCTGGAGCAAATAATCCAAAAATTTGTATGGAACCAGAAGAGACCCCGAATAGCTAAGGAAATGCTGAAAAACAAAAATAAAACTGGAGGCATCACATTACCTGATTTCAAGCTTTACTACAAAGCTGTGATCACCAACACAGCATGGTACTGGCATAAAAACAGACACATAGACCAGTGGGACAGAGTAGAGAGCCCAGATATGGACCCTCAACTCTATGGTCAGTTAATCTTCGAGAAAACAGGAAAAAATATACAGTGGAAAAAAGACAGTCTCTTCAAGAAATGGTGCTGGGAAAACTGGGCAGCTATATGTAGAAGAATGAAACTCGACCATTCTCTTACACCGTACACAAAGATAAACTCAAAATGAATAAAAGACCTCAACGTGAGACAGGAATCCAACAGAATCCTAGAGGAGAACATAGGCAGTAATCTCTTCGATATCAGCCACAGCAACTTCTTTCAAGATATGTCTCCAAAGGCAAAGGAAACAAAAGCCAAAATAAACTTTTGGGACTTCATCAAAATCAAAAGCTTCTGCACAGCAAAGGAAACAGTCAAGAAAACAGGCAATCCACGGAATGGGAGAAGATATTTGCAAATGACAGTACAGACAAAAGATTGATATCCAGGATCTATAAAGTACTCCTCAAACTCAACACTCACAAAACAGATAATCATATCAAAAAATGGGCAGAAGATATGAACAGACACTTCTCCAATGAAGACATACAAATGGCTATCAGACTCATGAAAAAATGTTCATCATCACTAGCCATCAGGGAGATTCAAATTAAAACCACATTGAGATACCACCTTACACCAGTTAGAATGGCCAAAATTAGCAAGACAGGAAACAACATGTGTTGGAGGGGATGTGGAGAAAGGGGAACCCTCTTACACTGTTGGTGGGAATGCAAGTTGGTGCAGCCTCTTTGGAGAACAGTGTGGAGATTCCTCAAGAAATTAAAAATAGAGCTTCCCTATGACCCTGCAATTGCACTACTGGGTATCTACCCCAAAGATACAGATGTACTGAAAAGAAGGGCCATCTGTACCCCAATGTTTATAGCAGCAATGGCCACGGTCGCCAAACTGTGGATAGAACCCAGATGACCTGCAACGGATGAATGGATAAGGAAGATGTGGTCCATATACACTATGGAGAATTATGCCTCCATCAGAAAGGATGAATACCCAAGTTTTGTAGCAACATGGACGGGACTGGAAGAGATTATGCTGAGTGAAATAAGTCAAGGAGAGAGGGTCAATTATCATATGGTTTCACTTATTTGTGGAGCATAACAAATAGCATGGAGGACATGGGGAGTTAGGAGAAGGGAGTTGGGGGAAATTGTAAGGGGAGGTGAACAATGAGAGACTATGGACTCTGAAAAACAATCTGAAGGGTTTGAAGAGGTGGGGGGGTGGGAGGTTGGGGGAACCAGATGGTGGGTATTAGAGGGGGCATGGATTGCATGGAGCACTGGGTGTGGTACAAAAACAATGAAAACTGTTATGCTGAAAATAAATTTTAAAAAATGATTAAAAAAAAAGAAAGAAATGTATCTATTACCAAATAAGGAGTCCCATTGTTTCCAAAATATCTTATTTCTCTGTAGCTCTAATGGGTTTTAACTAAACCATATCTAAGAGTAATTCTCTCTGACTTTCAATAGCTTTATGATTCTGGGATGTTCAAACACTTTGGGTGTTTCCCAAAAGTATCTTGTGACTCATTCATTATGTTAAAAATAATATTATATTCTCTAGACAAAGAGTAGTTTACTACTCTTTTACTATTTACTACTTTTTACTGTAGTTCAGAATGTGCTGAACTCACCTCAGCCTCCATATTCTAATTGAAGAGTATTCTTCTTGTTTTCTCTGAAAATATTTTATTTATATTAAGCCCATCACTGTTACCCTGATGGACAGTTGAAACTCTGATGTATGTAATTTGCTCCTTTTACTGGGGTAACAGCCTTGGGTATGGCTGTATACAGTCTGCCAACATGACATCACTGAATGCGCAGCTTGGAGTAGATATCCACAACCAGTTCTCCTAAGCCCCTGTGTGCTCACCCGACACACCGCACAGCCCATCCTACACCACTGGTTTTTCTAGGATGAATGTAATTTTATGGCAGTTTATGACAAGATGGGAGTCAGAGATCCTTTCTTTTTCTTTTCCTTTTTTTTTTAAGATTATATTCATTTATTTGACAGTCAGAGATCACAAGTAGGCAGAGAAACAGGCAGAGAGAGAGGAGGAAGCAGGCTCCCTGCTGAGCAGAGAGCCTGATGCTGTCTTGGGATCATGACCTGAGCTAAAGGCAGAGGCTTTAATCCACTGAGCCACCCACGTGCCCTGAGAGATCCTTTCAATGCAAAAAGAACAGGTCTACTCCCTAGGACCTAACCCAAGACACAAGACAAATACTGTGTGACTGTAACTAAGGCCATCAAGTCTTTCAGACAGATGCACGGAATGCAGACTTCTTAGACTCTTTCTTTCACTGCACAAAGATTCTGAATCTTTTCCATTCTTCTGCTTGAGAAAAAGATTAAAATCTCTCTTTAAGTTCAAACCCTTTTTGTTCACCTAAGTAAATGTCCGGCATGAATAATCCTTCATAGTTAGAAACCAGAAATAGATATTCTGACTGGCACTAAAATTTTGAAAAAAAATAAGAACACAAAATATATAATGAAATGCTCAAAAAAGAAATTGTCTTTTGAAATGTTAATAATAACCTTTTGGGATGTAAATATGAGGGTTTTCAATAATGACTGGGGAGTGGTTCTGATTGATTAATCTTGACAAAATAGCACATAAATCCTATCAATCCTTTTAGAAAATGGCTTTCAATTTTCCATAGTCCATTTATATCTCCACAATCATAATCATTTATCCTAACAATGTAGATCTCTGGTAAATTGTTTTTTTAGATTTCTTCTAGATACTTCCAGGGTCCTGCTCATAAAATAGATAAACTTATAAAGATATCTAATTCCACGCAGAGGACTTTGGCTAATTGTTGTATCACTTCCCCTGAAAATCAGGAAAGAAAAGAATCAATATTCACTAGTCAAGTGTAAACTTTATTTGAAATTAAACTTATATATTTATATATGTTATAATATTTCTTGTTCATTGTCTTTATTTTAGCCACTTGGGAAGACATACTAAGTATATTAGAACTATTATAATTAATAATACCATCAAGTTGTACTATTTCCAATGTCATTTCAATGGACTAATAAAATCTTTTTACACACACACACACACACACAAATGCACATCATTACATCATCTGAATTCTGAACATGACTGAGACTATTTGTGTATCACATAGAAATATTCCATTTAGTTCTCTGTCAGCATGTCTACACTGATTAGTATGAAGAACTTGAGATGTTTTCACTGGCCTTCATTGGTTCATTATTTGTATAAAAGTGTCATTGACTGTTTGTGTTGTCTTGGGGCACTGTCTTCTCTTAGAAGTTTCTGGGAGGACAGTCGATTTGGCTTCCAGTCCCCAAGGATACCAGGATGTGAGAGTTTTTATTAGATGCAGATGTGCTATGAGACATAGTCTCCTAGGTTTTGAACCATATTGTGCCTGCTTTTCACCATTGTCCCGGGCTAATTTAAAGCTCACTAGTGACTGGTGCAAAAAATCCCCAGGTGGCAACAGTAGTACAAAACAGCCATCCTCACTATCGGAAATACCAAAAAATTTTCACTCTGTGGCTTCTACGTATGTTACCAGAGATGATTCCAGGTGAGTCCTTGGGCCTTAGACCTGCACTGAGTGTGGGGAACATGGAGGATTGTTTTCAAGGAGAACATAACACCTTTATGCTCCAAGAAGATGGCAGGATGATAAAAGAGCAATGGGGTCTTAGAGTAGCTGATTGTTCAAATGGGAAGAAGATTTTGTCCATGCTGCTGTTCAGAATATTTCTGAGTCAGTTAATCACACACTGGGTGAGAAATTTTAAAGTGAGCCTCACAGGTACGAGAAGCCTCGAGGAGGATTAGGGCTGATCAATGCACGGAAAGCTTATTTGTTTTAGGTCAGGAAATTATACATGTTTAGACTGGAAGAGTTCCAGTAGCAATGACGCCCTCAAGTCATTCAGGGGAAATCACATCTGGTAACATGCTCATCAAGTATCTGATGTAGTCAGGAGAAGGACAGGGTAACTTCTAGGAATGAATTACTGGCATTCAGGCAGAGTAATACATTTTATGTTTCTTTCTAATATTTTAAATGCATTACATCATTTCATCCTCACAGTTACCATGTAGTGTGTTTTTACCAGTTAACTTTGCCTCAGTATAAGGAATTGAGACAATGTAAAGTTTTAGAACTGCCTGAAGAGCATGCATAGCTAAGGGATATCCTAAGGATGCAAACTGTCCTGACTGACTTCAGATCCATGTCCCATGGCTGATGTGTTCTTCAGAAGGTGGATTGAGGACTTCTATGAGAAATGAAGAGGAGACGGTTTGAGGCTCACCAGGAAGAAGACCTGTCTGACAGTTGAAGCAGTCCTGCAATGGACAAGCTCACTCAGAAACAGAGGGTCTCTCCCTAGGGTGTTGAGGTAGAGATCAAACAGTGAATGTCAGAGATCTTGTAGAGGGAAAGGTTTCCATAGAGTGTTGGGAGAGTGAATTTAGACCTAATCCCTTCCTTCTTTATGTTCTGGGAATCAGCCTGGGTCAGAATTAGGTTTAAGTAGCACTAATGGTTCAGGATTCCTGCTGCAAATGAGACCCCTGATTGTTCTTCCTGTTCCCTGGATTTCAGGGTTTAAGATTTGTCTCCTGCCTCTTTTGAACATGTACATGTGTACACACAATGGTTGCTTCCAGCTAGTCCTTGTCATCCAGTGCCATTACTCATTGCTCTCAAACCATGAACATCTTAGTCTCTCCTCCCATGACTTCTCTCCATCAAGTCATCAAGTAGCACAAATATTCTTCCTGTGTTACTCTTCTGATGTGGCAAGGTCACATCATCCTATCCCATCCTAGCACAACTATTCTTCTAACATATTCTCCATATGCCAGATCTCATCCTTCTAAATCAGTTGGAGTGGACTTTTAAAGGCAAAAAAAGCCCTGTTTTTCTACCTAAGGTTTTGAAATTATTTTCTTTCAATTGTATTCTTATTTGTTATTCTTCCCTTTTCCTAAGCCCCAACAAACATCATCTCTGCTTAGGACACAATTCATATGTGAAATTACTTACTGATTTGCAATCCAACTGTGCATTTCATGGTTCTTTGATTTTATCCAGAGTATTTCCTCTCGAAATTGTTCTTGCACCTCCTTTATCTGGCTAATATCTACTGAATAATGATTCCCCTTGATAAACAGATTTAATCTGCCCATTTTTATTAAAGCTACAAGATCTTCTTTTTAAATTAAGGAATATTTTTCTCCTGTGTAAAACTCTAGATCAATGGTTAGTAACCAGGTATGGTGTGCCCCTCCCCACACATGAAGGTGACATACGGTAATGTATGAGACATTTTTTGATTTTCCTGATGAGAGAGAATAATTTGCACCTGTCTAAAGGGTAGGAGTCAGGGATGCTGCTCAGCCTAAGACAATGTAGAGAACTACACAGAATATAAAATCTATCTGATCAAAAATGCCAGTTGTGTAGAGAGTGAGAAAACCTGCTCTAGAAGAATAGCCATGAGGCCTCATGAAGCTGGAAATGTAAAATTATCCTGAAGGAAGGAAACTACTTTCTTCACACGATGAATGTACTTTGAAGGAAGGTTTTCCCATGTTACTTATCTGATAGTGTGTTTACTGGCTCCTTTCCTTTTTACCCTCCTTCTGGTTGACTGCCATATAAACTTCTGCCAAGCTGAATTTTGCACATTCTCCTCTAAGTATTCTTCAGGTCAGGTATGACCCATGTATCCATGTTAAATCTCGCAAATGCCAACACCTGAAAAAGAGAGTGGCACACACTTTTGAGCCAAATCACAGTGTTAGCCAGTATGTGAATGATCTGATGTGTAAACTTGGACCTATTTCATATGTACAGAATATAGTAAGCATGTTTATATTTATGGATTTTATCTATTTGGTGAAATAAGAAAGTACTCTAGAAGTTTCTTCCCTCAGAATCTGAAAAGGCACAAACTGATTAAAAACTCTTTTACAATCCAGCCTGACCTATTCACACACTGAAAGACAGCTCATAATTTGTATTGAATTGAATGATAAAAATCTCAGAAGACAAATCTTTCTTGCTTTTTCTGGGTCAGTATGCCATGGAATTTGGATCCAAGTAGATCCACTTAGGACAACAGCAAGTCTTAGTTTTTCATTAATGTAATGGACTAATGATATAAATACCATAAGTTAAGGCAGACAATGTAATTTAAAATGCTTAAAAGTCTTAGGAACACAAATAATACAGTATGTATTCAATAAATGGTAAATACTAGTTTTTGAATTCCAAGCAGTCAGGATAATGAAGATTCTTCCAAATACAGGATAAATAACTTCAACATGTTGCCCAATTGTTTTTTGAAGTGCTTGAAACAGGTAGATAATAACAAATCATTAGCACATAAACTGTATTTGTGGTTAATAATATAACCTTCTGATTTGAGGAAAATCTAGGTTGACTCATATATTTGCAAAAAGGAAGGTTTCCAAAACAAGAAGTCTTAGATAGGGAAAGCCTGACTCAGAGTTGAGTTAAGTTATAAGAAAACGGAGTAATAAATGCTCCTGCAATTGACCGAGATGTGTTTTAGAGAACTGCACAAGTCTCAGGGACAATCTAAAGTTATCAGACAGAACTTGAAGGAATGTTGCCAAGATGTGATTTTCTGATTTTTTCTAATGGCCTATCTCTCATTTTAGACCCTTGTCCTTTCTTTATCTGTTTTATACTTGCTGAAATCATTTTTAAATGAGCTTAGAAATTGCTAAAAGAAAATGAATATAACTTGTGAATAAGTTTATTACACATTCTGAGGAAAAAACACTTTCTTGAAGAAAATATAAATGACAGTTGTAAGGAATCACCAGACAAGAAAATTCTCAAGGGCTTTGAAAATGATAAGACAAATACACTCATGAGAGATCCTGATGATTATAATTTCATGTGTTAGATTGAGCAGCAAAGGACAGAGACTAAGAAACATAAAAGTAGGGTGCCTGGGTAGCTCAGTAGGTTAAAGCCTCTGCCTTCGGCTCAGGTCATGATCCCAGAGTCCTGGGATCAAGTCCCGCATCGGGCTCTCTGCTCAGCGGGGAGCCTGCTTCCCTTCCTCTGTCTCTGCCTGCATCTCTGCCTACTTGTGATCTCTGTCTCTCAAATAAATAAATGAAATCTTAAAAAAAAGAAACATAAAAATATAAGTAAAGAAAACATTAAATTTCACAGAGTGTCATTGTTTTTACAAATACTTAAGAATAAATACATATTCAGCCTTAGGGATTGAAAAATGATTACTGATGGGCAGAGAGCACAGATTGGCATTTCAAATACATACAAGGGATGTTCAAAAATCAGGGCACAGGGGCACTTGGGTGGCTCAGTGGTTAAATCCTCTGCCTTCAGCTCAGGTCATTATCTCAGGGTACTGGGATCGAGTCCCGCATCGGGCTCTCTGCTCAGCAGGGAGCCTGCCTCCTCCTCCTCTCTCTCTCTGCCTGCCTCTCTGCCTGCTTGTGATCTGTCAAATAAATAAAAAAAAAATCTTTAAAAAAAAATTTAAAAAAATTAAAAAAAATAAAATTAAAAAAAAAAAAGCAGGGCACAGTAGGAACAATCTCTGATAGAAACTGCCACAGAAGACAACCATGAATTAAAAATAATTGATTTATTTTCACAGAGAAGAAGCAGGAAAAGTTGCACCATGCATGATTAGGTTTTGGGAAAGCATAGAAACTTTGACAGATTAGGTTGAAAACACTCTGAATGGAGGAGAGAGGGATCAGACTGGGAAGACACTATGCTGAGAAGACAGGCTGATGAGCTGCAAAACTGAAAAATACTCTGGTCAAACTTGTCTTCTGATTATGGTCAGGGGAATCAGTCAGCAGCACCATAGCTGCTGACAGCCTAGTTGGAGTCTAGTTCTCAAAATGCCTATACTCTGCATTAAATAAATTTTTCCAGGTCCAATTAGCAGGTTACAAAAAAAAAAGAACATATGATGAGCAGAAAACACAAGATACAAGGAAACTCTTTTTGTTCTATTAGTCATGGAATAGAAAAAAACTGCCCTATCCATTTATTTTTGTCATTGAAAGTGATAAAAGCATGTTGAAACATCGACATGATGGTTGTTCTTACAACGACTTTCTGAAAAGAGAAAATTTGAAAGGATTCATTGAAAAGATAAAATAAGATGGATGATATTCCATTGCATGTCTTCTTTATGCATTCACTTGTTGGTGGGCAATGAGGTTTTTTCCGTATCTTGGCTACTGTGCATAATGCTGCAGTGAACAGGAGACTGAATATTTCTCTTCAATATTCCTCATTTCCAGTCCTTTGTGTGTATATGTGTGTGTGTGTGTGTGTATGTGTATATGTATATATATATATGTATATATATATACATATATATATATATATATCTCAGAGGTGGAATTGCTGGGTTACATGTAGATTGTTTTTAAGTTTTTGATGCACTTCCACATTGCTTTCCTTAGTGGTTGGCAAACAAACATTCCCACTAACTAGGTACAATGGTTCCCTCTTCTCCACTTCCTCTGCAACATTTGTTATCTCTGAATGATGACAGCCATTGTAATGGAACTGAGGTGATATTTCACTGGTTTTCATTTGCATTTCTGTGATGATTAGTTTATTCATGCAGGAGGAAGAAAAAAATCCTGCCATTTGTGACCAAATGGTGAACTCTGAGTACATTATGATCTGTGAGAAGAGTCAGACAGAGACATTCCAACACTGTATGCTATCACTATATGTGGAATGTTCAAAAAGCTGAATAAACAAAAATGAAAAATAAAAATTATGTGTAACAGGGGCTGAAGGACAAGAAAAGAGAGGAGTTATTTTATTAGTAGATAAATAAGTTCTGAAGATCTAAGGTACAGGATAGTGATGACAAACAAAAATCATGTATTAAAACATCAAACTTACCAAGAGACTAGATCTTCATTTTTCCAACCATGAGAAGGAAAACATAACAAAGTGATGTGATAGAGCGCTGGCTAACACTACAATGGAACTCAAAGTGCAATATGCAAATGTATCAAATCAAAAGGCCATACACCCTAGGCTTAGAAGATTTCATGTCACTTATCTTTCATATATATATAGGATCGAGAGGATGAAATATGCATTATCTGACTAAAGAATACTTTGCTAAAGTAAAGTAATTTCTTCTTATTTTTTATTCTCGTAGTCTTGATGAGGAATAGAGGATGAAACAGCAACACCACTACTTGATTCTACAGACCAAATCATCATGCTCATACCCAATGGTTCCGTCTTCATGCCCCCCATCCTGACACTCACTGGCATTCCTGGGCTGGAGTCAGTGCAGCATTGGATTGGGATTCCATTCTGTGTCATGTATTTCATGGCTGTGATTGGGAATTCCCTAATTTTGGGTATAATCAAATATGAGCACAGCCTCCATAAGCCCATGTACATATTTTTGGCCATGCTGGGGGCCACGGACATTGCACTTAGCACCTGCATTCTTCCCAAAATGTTAGGCATCTTCTGGTTCCATTTGCCAGAGATTTCCTTTGAAGCCTGCCTTTTACAAATGTGGCTTATTCACTCATTCCAGGCAGTTGAATCAGGCATCCTACTGGCAATGGCCCTAGATCGATATGTGGCCATCTGTGACCCCCTGAGACATACCACCATCCTCTCCCAGCAACTCTTGATTCACATTGCAGTTGGGGTTATACTCAGGGCTGCTATTCTTGTAGCACCATCCATTGTGCTCATCAAATGTCATCTTAAACTCTACCGAACCACAGTGATCTCCCACACTTATTGTGAGCACATGGCCATCGTGAAGCTGGCTGTTGAAGACGTCCGCATTAACAAGATATATGGTCTTTTTGTTGCCTTCAGTATCTTAGGGTTTGACATAATCTTCATCATCTTGTCTTACATTCAAATCTTTATTACTGTGTTTCAGTTGCCCCAGAAGGAGTCACGATTCAAGGCCTTTAATACCTGCATCGCACACATCTGTGTCTTCTTACAGTTCTACCTCCTTGCCTTCTTCTCCTTCTTCACACATAGGTTTGGTGCTCACATACCACCATATGTTCATATCCTCTTATCAAACCTGTACCTGTTAGTCCCTCCTTTCCTCAACCCTATAGTCTATGGTGTGAAGACCAAACAAATTCGTGACCATGTCCTGAAAATATTTTCCTCCAAAAAACCATCTTGATCATTATTGGCTCCTTCCACAGACATTTTAGGTTGAGTCAAGCAGGAACAAATTATGGTGAAAAATTAATATCTTCCACAAACATCTAAGTTCAAAAAGTATTCAATATTAGTAGCTTATAATTGAATAAGGTGTTCAACAACTATGAAATTGTCAAGAACAATGGTTTGCTCTTCATGTAAGAAATAAATTCTCTTATGGCCTGAATTAAAAATTTTCTTTTTCCTGTGTATTTTTCCTATTAGTTTAAATATAGGGGTTTCTCTCTGGCAACACTTTGACCTACACAGAAACAAAATTACAGAAAATAGGACAATTCCAGGTTCTTCCAAGGACCATATCATATATCAATATTCTCAAACTGGTAACCCAGGCCATAGCTATATTTCTAGCTATATCTCATTTTCTCTTTCTTTTCTTCTTTCCTTTTTTTTTTTTAAGATTTTATTTATTTGGCAAAGAGAGACACAATGAGAGAGGGAACACAAGCAGGGGGAGTGGGAGAGGGCAAATAGGAAGCCAGTTGCAGGGCTCGATCCCAGGACCTTGGGATCATAACCTGAGCCAAAGGCAGACGTTTAACAACTGAATCACCCAGGCACCCTATATCTCATTTTCTAGTATTTGCTTTTGTATCTATATTTTTACACGTTTGGGATCATTTACCTGTTTCTCTATACAGTCTAAAATATTGGTAAATACAAAAATAATGTAAAACCAACAATAATGATATGAGCAACACCAAGTAGATATGGACATAGAGTATAAACGGTGATGATGATGCATAGGAAAATATATACTAAAAAGATTTCTAGAAAAGCATATTCACTAATATGCTTTCTTTTGTTTTTGTTTTCTACCTTTCTTTATTTTAAAGATATTTATTTATTTATTTATTTTACTATGTTCAATTAGCCAACACATAATACATTATTAGTTTTTGATTAAGTGTTCAATGATTAATTAGTTGTATATAACACCCAGTGTTCACGACCACACATGCCCTCCTTAATATCCATTACCTTTTTCACCATCTCTCCATTGACCTCCCTTCAAATAATCCAGTCAATGAATGGGCAGAAGACATAACAGACACTTCTCCAAAGAAGACAAACAAATGGCTAACAGACACATGAAAAAATGTTCAACATCATTAGCCATTAGGGAAATGCAAATCATAACCACAATGAGATAACACCTTATACTAGTTAGAATGGCTAAAATTAACAAAACAGGAAACAACAAGGGCTAGCAAGGATGTGGAAAAAGGGGAACACTTTGACACTGTTGGAGGAATGCAAGCTGGTACCGACACTCTGGAAAACACTATGGAATTTCCTCAAGATGTTAAAAATAGAACTACCCTAAGACCAAGGAATTGCACTAACAGGTATTTACCCCAAAGATACAGATATGTGAAAATAAGGAGCAGTTGCACCCAGTGTTCATAGCAGCAATGTCCACAATAACCAGACTGTGGAAGGAGCCAAGATGTCCTTCAACAGATGAATGGATGAGGAAGAGGTGGATCATATATACAATGGAATATTACTCAACCATCAGAAAGGATAAGTACTCACCATTTGCATCAACATGGATGGAACTGGAGGGGATTAGACTAAGTGGAATAAGTCACTCAGAAAAAGGCAATTATCATAGGATTTCACGGATATGTGAAACATAAGGAATCATGCAGAGGACCACAGAGGAAGGGAATGAAAAGTGAACGGGAAGAAATCAGAGAAGGAAACAAACCATGAAAAATCTTCTTCTTTTTTTTTTAACAGTTTATTGAAATACGATTTACATATAATAAATTAGCACATACATAAAGTATAAAATTTGATTAATATTGGCATCTACACACCTATGGATCCATTACAACAATCAAGATAATGAACTGAAACACTACTCCTAAAAGTTTCCAATGCTCCTTTTTGACCAAGTCCTACCGAACCTTCTTAAATCCCTGTCTGGTCCCGAAAACCATCGATCTACTATCTGTCACTAGGGAGTAGTTTGTATTCTCAAGAATTTTACAAATATGACTCATGCAGTGTGAATCTTTTGTGGTCTCTTCTTTCATTCACTGACATGCTTTTTTTCAGGAATGAAAATGTGATCAGTACTTACACAGAAACAATCCTTCTATAGACACACATGTAAATGGTTTTATCTAATTTGAGTTTCACCCAAATGTGTAAGTTGAAGTTCCAGAAATGAATATATAGAAATCTAATTTCCCTAGTAACTGTCTATGCAAGTATCTTGAATATAAAACCCGTATCGTATTTATATTCAATTCCACAATACATGGGGCAATCCATGCCTGAGACTTCTTAGAACCTCTGTAAAAATGACTTTGGATAATGAACACCTCAGACATTTTCTTGCTATTGATCGGGGGTATTCCAAAGGAACCAGTCTGAAGGCTTGAGGTAATATGCAACATCAGTATAGAGAATATCTGCATAGAAAGGAGTTTATTCCCATATTAATAAGATAAACAAAGATGATGTCATGAATGATCATTATGGAATCCTGAAATAAAGTATGAGTGAAACACAAAACTGGCAGAGGAGAGACTGACTCTTAAAACAGTGATTTCAGATCTTCACTCTTTGCTGTTCCTCTACCCACGTCCCTTCAATGTCTGTCAGGATGCTTCAACAATAGCTATCTGGTTTAATTTTCTTCATTCAAGCTTCAAGTGAACCAATAAGATGCTTACTGAAAAGAAATGAACCCACAGAGAGAAACACAGGGATCTCCAACGTTGGATTTAGACATAGTCAGAGGAAGGAAAAAAAAAAAAAAAAACAAGAAAACATACCAATACAGAAAATGGAGGGGATGATAGCGTTCAAATGGCAGAGGTGGAGGATATTTTTTGGGAAATAAAGTCTTGTTGAATAAAACAAATAAATCTGAGTCGTAACATTTTGGTGCTTAGTAAAATTCATGTGAACATGAAGTATATAAAGTAAGAAATGGCAAATACCATGATAGAAGGAAGAAAACACATTTGTGGATATTAGACAAGGAAAAAAGGTGTTTAAAAAGATAATAAACATTTAATTAATTCATTTGAATTCCGTATTAGGGGATTCAATATTTCAGGAAGTTGTGGCTACCATGGTGCATCCTGAGTACTTGATGACATTATCCCTCCAAGGGAAGAAAATGGCAAACATATGAATTTTTAGAGACTATAGCCAAAAATATAAAGAATGGAGATAACTGTGTGATATTTCTGAAAAAGAAATCAAAACTAATAGAATATGATGGTAGCATTGCTATGATTTGGACCTGTGTACAAATGTTGAATGAAGGTATGAGAGTGGGCATCCAGATCTTTCTCTCAATCTAATGGAGACTCTGGTTTTATAGTTTTAAGTATATTAGCTAGGTTTCTCAGGGATACATTACATCAGTTTAACAAGTTCTCCATTACTCCTATTTTTCTGATGGCTTTTAAATAAATGCATATTGAATATTTTCATATGTTTTTTTTTCTGTAGTTATTGAAATGATCACATAATATTTTTATTTTGATTACATGGTAAGTTACACTGATTGCCTTTCTATTCTATTATTTACCAAATATTTAATTGACACATATGATTATAAAAACAAAAATAGCATGCGTGTACTGAATTTAGAGGAAGACAGCTGTCTGTTGACCATTCAAAATCCAGCAGATGAGGAAAGGAGATAAAGGCTGAGGGAAGCCCAGCTCAACTCCCTAGAGCATCAGTTGGTGTGTTTCTGGCAAGGGAGAGTGGCAGCGAGCTCCAGAGGTCACTTAAGAAGTCAAATAAGAACATCTGTTGTAGGGTATCTGAGTGGCTGAGTAGGTAAAGCCTTTGATTCAGGTCATGATCCCAGGATCCTGGGATCCAACCACACATCAGGCTCCTTGCTCAACAGGGAGCCTGCTTCTCCACTGCCTGCCATCCTCAGGCTTTTGCTGTGCTCTGTCTCTCTCGCCGTGTGTGTGTGTGTCTGTGTGTGTGTGTGTGTGTGTGTGAAATAAATAAAAAATTAAATAAAATCTTTTTTAAAAAACGGAAAAAGAGTGTCTGCTGCATTATTCTCATTTTACCAGTGATGGACATGAAGCTCTGGAGAGTTACAATAAATATCCAGAAGCACAAACAGCCCAAGTTTCAGTCCTGACTGGGAAGGAGCAGAGCTATTTCCTTCCAAAAGTTGGCTCTGTCCCACCACGAGCTGTTGAAACGACCTCACAGCATTGTGGAATATATATTTTGCCTGTGGCATTGCGTTTCTCTCAGGTCACCAGTGGAATGTGCACACCCGCTAACACATTAACTGGTGCCATTAGCATTGGCATTTGACCAGGACTTGAGAATGCTGTACTTTAGTTATATCAAATCTACTTTTGCTATCCCTAGAGATGGTTTGTCAGACCACAATATCATCCTTCCTGTTCTCCTTGAAGAACAAACCACAGCTGGTCTACTGAGAGAACTTCCATGTGAAACACAAGGGCGTGGTCCAAGAGATTTTAATCCACACATGGATCCATCTGGTATTTTGCATGCCCTTTTTGTCTCCTTTCCAGGTCAGAGTGGTTCCATGCTGCAGATTCGGGAACATAGCAACTTTTCAAGGTATAAAGAAGAGCTGCCCGCAAAGTTATGCTGAATGCACAGTCACTGAAGAGCTGCTTCACTCCCACCTCTGAGGTCCCCTTTAACTGAGTGTTGCAACTAATTAGATGCAGAGTCCAGGGTAATAGGCAACCACATGGAACAGCTAATGGGTGGAGGTACATGTCTCTGTGGCATATGCTCTGTCTATGATGCAAGGAATGAGGGACTTACTCCAAAAGGCATGCTCTCTTAAGAGCAGGAAGAGATGGCCTTAAGTTAAAGGCAGACAAACAAACAGCATAGCCCAGTAATCAGACAGATGAACAAGAGGGCTGACTATGCAATAGGCTCCCTCCCACTTCCAAACTTCCCTCCCCATAACCTGCAAACATCCTCCTCCCTGGGATCATGGTACTGCATCTGGAAACCCTTTGAATCTCCATGGCATGGCCAAGAGTATATAAGTGAGATAAGTGAGAAGAGGCTCCCGTTTGTTTTATTTCCAATTTCCTCTCCTTAAAGCGCATAGATAAAGTTGGCCACTTTGCTCAGGCAAGACACGGAGTCCCACGCTATGCATTCCCCATTTTGTGTTCCATCCCTCCATTATATAAGTGAGAACGAGGAATCCCAATCTGTGGTAGTGTGAACACACTGTGCTGTTTGACCAAGAGAACCTACTTCAATGCTGCCAGCTCCTGGATGCACTAGATACATTTCAGGTCTCCTGGGAATTGAGTAAGACACTCCTCCTGAGAAATGGTGGCTGGTCCTCTGGCTCTAACCGTCCTTCTTTGCCACAGGGAGTAAAAAATATCTCAAGATTTGCAAAAGCTTATCAAGTTTGGTCATCAGGGAAAATTATGTCCGAAAACACAGATATTCCACCGCTGGGACCAGCAAAGAGCAACCTTCTCCTGCTCCAGTCACTTCCCACCACTGCTTCCGGATACTAAGTAAGTGAGTAGCTGGGTAACTGGACATGAAATTCCTTGTGTTGAGGGATGAACACAAGTAGAGTCAGTGAATGTAGATTCCAGAAGCAAACTTACAAATCATAGAAAGGAAGAGTACAAATAACTTTTTGAAGTTTTAGGAGCTACAATTCAACAGCAGTCAAGATAGACTGGAGGATCTGCTTTAGAACATTGGGAGGTTAAGGAAGCTAGCAGCATGCCACCAGAGAAGGTGGGCAGAAGTGCAGCTGTTTTCCTTGAAGGAGAGCAGATCATGGGTAACTTGAATCTTGTGCTATTATAACTGAAGATGCGTAACTCAAAAAGGGGACAGTGCCTGCAGGGAATGTGTTTCTTCCGCAGGAGGAGGTCTTTCTGAGAGTGAGGGTTGCAGAGCAGACAGGCAGGGCAGGCTTGCAAGGGCCTCAGCACACAGACAGTGGGCTGCCAGGAATGCTGCTGTGGGTGGATGATGTGGGAGAATAATCTCCACGGTGTCCCAAATTTAAAATTTCTGAGTAGAAACTAGGGTTGTTGGGGTCCAGGGAGAAACCTCAGATTAATATTTGGAGGGTATGACTTGATCTATGGGCAAATGTTTCAAAATGCTTAAGAAAACACCACTTTGAAGACATATGGATCAGCTTCATTTAGAGTCAGACAGCTACTCACTAAGGGAATCTCTCTACGCTCACTTTAAAAAAATTACCCATGCATAATCTTGTCAGGACCTTAACAGAACTAGGGTTAGTTGCTGGTGTGCAGTTGTTGGGGAGTGTGAAGTGTACTCAGCAGCGACCTGCGTATTGTAATGAGAATTCTGTCTTGGAGGCTTCTCTTCCTGTCTCTGCTGACTCCCCAGGCACTTCCACCTGACCGTACCTATGTGTTTGGCAACTATCCTCCATGGAATCACCTGGATAATTCTCAAAGAGCCCCACTCCCTCACATTTTTCGTGTGTCAGCTTCTGTGGAAGATGAAAATTAGAACTTTCTAGTTCCTTCAGCGCTATGCAGCCCCAATGTCTACACCAGGATCATCTCTGCTAACCCTGGGCTCCCAATCTCATTCCATGACCTCCCCCCACATCACCTCAGCCTCTTCCTCATGTCCATTCCGGTTGAGATACCCACGGTTTCTCTTTTATACCAGGTACTCTTTAACCCTTTTGATTTTATTTAGTATTGTCAAACTGGCCTTCCTGTATGATATGTGCAAAAAAGAGCGTGAGATACTGTCCGTGGTTATCTAACAGAAGCATTTCTATTTGATACTTGTGTCTTGAATCAGAATTGCCATTCAAAATTACGCACGCCCCTGCGAGGGAGGAGGAGTCAAGGTGGCGGAGAAGTAGTAGGCTGAGACTACTTCAGGTAGCGGGAGATCAGCTAGGTAGCTTATCTAAAGATTGCAAATACCTACAAATCCAACGAGAGATCGAAGAGAAGAACAGCAATTCTGGAAACAGAAAATCAACCACTTTCTGAAAGGTAGGACTGGCGGAAAAGTGAATCCAAAGCGACGGGAAGATAGCCCGTGGGGGGAGGGGCCGACTCCCGGCAAGGGGCGGAGCAACGGAGCACAAAATCAGGACTCTTAAAAGTCTGTTCTGCTGAGGGACATCACTCCACAGGCTTAACCGGGGTGAAGCCCACGCGGGGTCAGCGTGGCCTCAGGTACCGCAGGGTCACAGAAGGATCGGGGTGTCTGAGTGTCACAGAGCTTACAGGTATTAGAACAGGGAAGCTGGCTACAGAGACAGAGCCGAGGAGTGAGCTCTAAACTCAGGGTTACCTTGAAACGGTCACAGGCTCGGTGAGCTCGGGGCGCAGCCGGAAGCCAGGGTGACGGGAGTAATGGGCGCTGTTCTCTGAGGGCGCACTGAGGAGTGGGGCCCTGGGCTCTCGGCTTCTCCGGGCCGGAGACTGGGAGGCTGCCATCTTCATTCCCGTCCTCCGGAATTCTATGGAAAGCGCTCAGGGAACAAAAGCTCCCGAAAGCAAACCCGAGCGGATTACTCAGCCCAGTCCCTGGTAAGGGCGATGCAACTCCGCCTGGGGCAAAGACACTTGAGAATCACTACAACAGGCCCCTCCCCCAGAAGATCAACAAGAAATCCAGCCAGGACCAAGTTCACCTACCAAGGAGTACAGTTTCAATACCAAGGACTGAAGCGGAATTCCAGAGGAGGAGAAAGCAAAGCACGGAACTCATGGCTTTCTCCCCATGATTCTTTAGCCTTGCAGTTAATTTAATTTTTTTTTCTTTTTCAATTTTTTTTCTCTTCTTCTGCTAAATTTTTTTAAACTTTTACCCTTTTCTTTTTTAACGTTTTTTAACTAGTTTATCTAATATATATATATTTTTTCCTTTTTATATTTTTTTTTATTCGTATTCTTCTTTTAATTGTTTAATTTTTTTTTTTTCTTTCTGAACCTCTTTTTATTCTCTTTCTCCCCCCTCACGATTTGGGAACTCTTCTGATTTGGTTAAAGCATATTTTCCTGAGGTTGTTGCCACCCTTTTAGTATTTTACTTGTTCCTTCATATACTCTTATCTGGACAAAATGACACGGAAAAAAATTCACCACACAAAAAAAAAACAAGAGGCAGTACCAAAGGCTAACGACCTAATCAATACAGACATTGGTAATATGTCAGATCTAGAGTTCAGAATGACGATTCTCAAGGTTCTAGCCGGGCTCAAAAAAGGCATGGAAGATATTAGAGAAGCCCTCTCAGGAGATATAAAAGGCCTTTCTGGAGAAATAAAAGAACTAAAATCTAACCAAGTTGAAATCAAAAAAGCTATTAATGAGGTGCAATCAAAAATGGAGGCTCTCACTGCTAGGATAAATGAGGCAGAAGAGAGAATTAGCGATATAGAAGACCAAATGACAGAGAATAAAGAAGCTGAGCAAAAGAGGGACAAACAGCTACTGGACCACGAGGGGAGAATTCGAGAGATAAGTGACACCATAAGATGAAACAACATTAGAATAATTGGGATTCGAGAAGAAGAAGAAAGAGAGAGGGGAGCAGAAGGTATATTGGAGAGAATTATTGGAGAGAATTTCCCCAATATGGCAAAGGGAACAAGCATCAAAATCCAGGAGGTTCAGAGGATCCCCCTCAAAATCAATAAGAATAGGTCCACACCCCGGCACCTAATAGTAAAATTTACAAGTCTTAGTGACAAAGAGAAAATCCTGAAAGCAACCCAAGAAAAGAAGTCTGTAACATACAATGGTAAAAACATTAGATTGGCAGCAGACTTATCCACAGAGACCTGGCAGGCCAGAAAGAGCTGGCATGATATATTCAGAGCACTAAACGAGAAAATCATGCAGCCAAGAATACTATATCCAGCTAGGCTATCACTGAAAATAGAAGGAGAGATAAAAAGCTTCCAGGACAAACAAAAACTGAAAGAATTTGCAAGCACCAAACCAGCTCTACAGGAAATATTGAAAGGGGTCCTCTAAGCAAAGAGAGAGCCTAAAAGTAGTAGATCAGAAAGGAACAGAGACAATATACAATAACAGTCATCTTACAAGCAATATAATGGCACTAAATTCATATCTCTCAATAGTTACCCTGAATGTTAACGGGCTAAATGCCCCAATCAAAAGACACAGGGTATCAGAATGGATAAAAAAACAAAACCCATCTATATGTTGCCTACAAGAAACCCATTTTAAACCCGAAGACACCTCCAGATTCAAAGTGAGGGGGTGGAAAAGAATTTACCATGCTAATGGACATCAGAAGAAAGCAGGAGTGGCAATCCTTATATCAGATCAATTAGATTTTAAGCCAAAGACTATAATAAGAGATGAAGAAGGACACTATATCATACTCAAAGGATCTGTCCAACAAGAAGATCTAACAATTGTAAATATCTATGCCCCTAACGTGGGAGCAGCCAACTATATAAACCAATTAATACCAAAATCAAAGAAACACATCAACAATAATACAATAATAGTAGGGGACTTTAACACTCCCCTCACTGAAATGGACAGATCATCCAAGCAAAAGATCAACAAGGAAATAAAGGCCTTAAATGACACATTGGACCAGATGGACATCACAGATATATTCAGAACATTTCATCCCAAAGCAACAGAATACACATTCTTCTCTAGTGCACATGGAACATTCTCCAGAATAGATCACATCCTCAGTCCTAAATCAGGTCTCAACCTGTATCAAAAGATCTGAATCATTCCCTGCATATTTTCAGACCACAATGCTCTGAAGCTAGAACTCAATCACAAGAGGAAATTTGGAAAGAACCCAAATACATGGAGACTAAACACCATCCTTCTAAAGAATGAATGGGTCAACCAGGAAATTAAAGAAGAATTGAAAAAATTCATGGAAACAAATGATAATGAAAACACAACGGTTCAAAATCTGTGGGACACAACAAAGCCAGTCCTGAGAGGAAAATATATAGCAGTACAAGCCTTCCTCAAGAAACAATAAAGGTCTCAGGTACACAACCTAACCCTACACCTAAAGGAGCTGGAGAAAGAACAAGAAAGAAACCCTAAACCCAGCAGGAGAAGAGAAATCATAAAGATCAGAGCAGAAATCAATGAAATAGATACAAACAAACAAACAAAAAAAACAATAGAACAAATCAACGAAACTAGGAGCTGGTTCTTTGAAAGAATTAATAAGATTGATAAACCCCTGGCCAGACTTATCAAAAAGAAAAGAGAAAGGACCCAAATAAATAAAATCATGAATGAAAGAGGAGAGATCACAACGAACATCAAAGAAATACAGACAATTATAAGAACATACTATGAGCAACTCTACGCCGACAAATTTGACAATCTGGAAGAAATGGATGCATTCTTAGAGACATATAAACTACCACAACCGAACCAGGAAGAAATAGAAAGCCTGAACAGACCCATAACCAGTAAGGAGATTGAAATAGTCATCAAAAATCTTCAAACAAACAAAAGCCCAGGGCCAGACAGCTTCCCAGGGGAATTCTACCAAACATTTAAAGAAGAACTAATTCCTATTTTCTTGAAACTGTTCCAAAAAATAGAAATGGAAGGAAAACTTCCAAACTCATTTTATGAGGCCAGCATCACCTTGATCCCAAAACCGGAGCAAGATCCCATCAAAAAAGAGAACTACAGACCAATATCCTTGATGAACACAGATGCAAAAATTCTCACCAAAATACTAGCCAATAGGATTCAACAGTACATTAAAAGGCTTATTCACCACGACCATGTGGGATTTATTCCAGGTCTGCAAGGTTGGTTCAACATTCGCAAATCAATCAATGTGATACAACACATTAATAAAAGAAAGAACAAGAACTATATGATACTCTCCATAGATGCTGAAAAAGCATTTGACAAAGTACAGCATCCCTTCCTGATCAAAACTCTTCAAAGTGTAGGGATAGAGGGCACATAATTCAATATTATCAAAGCCATCTATGAAAAACCCACCGCAAATATCATTCTCAATGGAGAAAAACTGAAAGATTTTCCGCTAAGGTCAGGAACACGGCAGTGATGTCCATTATCACCACTGCTATTCAACATAGTACTAGAAGTCCTAGCCTCAGCAATCAGACAACAAAAGGAAATTAAAGGCATCCAAATCGGCAAAGAAGAAGTCAAACTATCACTCTTTGCAGATGATATGATACTATATGTGGAAAACCCAAAAGAGTCCACTCCAAAACTGCTTGAACTTGTACAGGAATTCAGTAAAGTGTCAGGATATAAAATCAATGCACAGAAATCAGTTGCATTTCTCTACACCAACAACAAGACAGAAGAAAGAGAAATTAAGGAGTCCATCCCATTTACAATTGCACCCAAAACTATAAGATACCTAGGAATAAACCTAACCAAAGAGGCTAAGAATCTATACTCAGAAAACTATAAAGTACTCATGAAAGAAATTGAGGAAGACACAAAGAAATGGAAAAATGTTCCATGCTCCTGGATTGGAGGAATAAATATTGTGAAAATGTCTATGCTACCTAAAGCAATCTACACATTTAATGCAATCCCTATCAAAGTCCCATCCATTTTTTTCAAAGAGATGGAACAAATAATCCTAAAATTTATATGGAACCAGAAAAGACCTCGAATAGCCAAAGGAGAACACTGGCAGCAACCTCTTCGACCTCAGCCACAGCAACATCTTCCTAGGAACATCACCAAAGGCAAGGGAAGCAAGGGCAAAAATGAACTATTGGGATTTCATCAAGATCAAAAGCTTTTGCACAGCAAAGGAAACAGTTAACAAAACCAAAAGACAACTGACAGAATGGAAGAAGATATTTGCAAATGACATATCAGATAAAGGGCTAGCATCCAAAATCTATAAAGAACTTAGCAAACTCAACACCCAAAGAACAAATAATCCAATCAAGAAATGAGCAGTGGACATGAACAGACATTTCTGCAAAAAAGACATCCAGATGGCCAACAGACACATGAAAAAGTGCTCCATATCACTCGGCATCAGGGAAATACAAATCAAAACCACAATGAGATACCACCTCACACCAGTCAGAATGGCTAAAATTAACAAGTCCGGAAATGACAGATGCTGGCGAGGATGCGGAGAAAGGGGAACCCTCCTACACTGTTGGTGGGAATGCAAGCTGGTGCAACCACTCTGGAAAACAGCATGGAGGTTCCTCAAAATGTTGAAAATAGAACTACCCTATGACCCAGCAATTGCACTGCTGGGTATTTACCCTAAAGATACAAACGTAGTGATCCGAAGGGGCACGTGCACCCGAATGTTTATAGCAGCAATGTCTACAATAGCCAAACTATGGAAAGAACCTAGATGTCCATCAACAGACGAATGGATAAAGAAGAGGTGGTATATATACACAATGGAATACTATGCAGCCATCAAAAGAAATGAAATCTTGCCATTTACGACAACGTGGATGGAACTAGAGGGTATCATGCTTAGCGAAATAAGTCAATCGGAGAAAGACAATTATCATATGATCTCCCTGATATGAGGGAGAGGAGATGCAACATGGGGGGTTAATGGTGTAGGAGAAGAGTAAATGAAACAAGTTGGGATTGGGAGGGAGACAAACCGTAAGTGACTCTTAATCTCACAAATCAAACTGAGGGTTGATGGGGCAGGGTGTTGGGAGGGGGGGGTGGGGTTATGGACATTGGGGAGGGTATGTGCTATGGTGAGTGCTGTGAAATGTGTAAACCTGGCGATTCACAGATCTGTACCCCGGGGATAAAAATATATTATATGTTTAAAAAAAATAAAATTTATTATAAAAAACAAACAAAACAAAACAAAACAAAACAGAACAAAAATTGTGCCCCTGCCATTACATGGAGTCAGAGTGCCGCAGCTATAGCATATTTGGAAACCTCTTGGTGATCAGGAAGTTTAAGGTGAGCAGAATCATTAGGACCCCATTAATGGCGTCTCAATCCTAGAAAAGGAACTTCATTTGATTCTTTGTCAAAGAAGTGTTGGTATGTTCTACGGAAATAACGAGTTTTTCTGACGTGACTGGAAAATTAAAAAGAGAGAGAAAAGAAACAAAGAAACAAAAAAATCAGGCTCAAAGTAGAGTGAATTTTCATATTTCTCTGTCTACAGGTCATTCCAACATTTTTCTCTCTGATTTCCACGACCAGGTTGGAAGGAAGAGAAGATGATTTGGGGGGAGGAAGGACACCACCACTCAGCAGTTTGATCATGATATCCTTATCGTAAGCCTGGTGTCCAAATATTCAGTTGTCTTGTGGTGAATATCACTGAACAGGGGTGGATTTTTTTACTAAATTGTATACTGTGGACTTTCTATTGATTTTCTAATTAATGAAAACTAAGCTGATAAAGTCGGTTCTCCTACTTTTGTCAATCAGTGATGAGAATAGGATATATTAGAATACATAGAATCACAGTTTGGCAATCTATACCTCTTTGCTCTAAAAGGCCCTGAACTGCCATGCCTATTACAAATGGCACTTTGTTCATGCCCTCTGTATTGACCTTCATTGGGATCCCTGGTCTGGAGACTATACAGTGCTGGATAGGCATTCCATTCTGTGCTATGTACATCATTGCTTTGGCAGGAAATTCTCTGCTTTTGATCATCATCAAAACTGAACCCAGCCTCCATGAGCCTATGTATATCTTTCTGGCCATGCTGGGAGCTACAGACATTGCACTTAGTACCATCATTGTCCCTAAGATGCTTGGAATTTTTTGGTTCCACTTGCCAGAGATCTGATGTTTGCCTCTTTCAGATGTGGCTCATCCACACATTTCAGGGTATCGAATCAGGGGTCCTGCTGGCTATGGCTCTGGACCACTATGTAGCAATCTGTTATCCTCTGAGACATGCTACCATATTCAACCGACAATTAGTCACGCACATTGCAGGTGGAGTGACATTGAGGCCTGCCATTCTGGTCATCCCATGCCTATTGCTCATAAAGTGTTGTCTGAAATCTTACGGAACCAAGTTAATATCCCACACCTACTGTGAACACATGGCCCTTGTGAAGCTTGCCACTGAAGATGTTTCCATCAACAAATTCTATGGTCTCCTTGGAGCCTTTATTGTTGGTGGCATGGACTTCATTTTGATCAGCCTCTCCTATGTACAAAAATTTATCACTGTCTTCCACCTGCCCCAGAAAGAGGCACATCTGAAGGCATTTAATACCTGTGTTCCCCACATTTGTGTCTTCTTCCAGTTCTATCTCCTGACTTTTTTTTTCCTTTTTCATTCACAGGTCTGGATCATATATTCCATCATATATACATATTACCTTATCCAACCTTTACCTACTGGTTCCACCTTTCCTCAACCCCCTTGTCTATGGGGTGAAGACCAAACACATCTGAGATAAGGTAGTAAAAATGTTCCATTCTAAAGACCAGGCTTGATATTTGATGGACATACTTCACCTTACAGATTTCATGGCTCATCTATTGTTCTATGTGATGTGAAAATCCAGTTAATAGTTTGGAATATTGTCATACTTCATGAATGAATGAATGAATGGTTGTATTAAATAATCCCACAGGATATTGAGTTTATGTCAGAAGGCAGTTATTAGAAATTGAGGAAATAGAAGAACAGATAAGACACTGAAATACTAAATGCTGGCTATAAGAAAAGCCAGAATACATGACTTCCTTAGCACATGATGCTGTCCGGGGCAGAACAGACAAATTAAAGGTCCTTTTGCAGATGGTAGTGGAACATAATACTTAACACTGATTGTTTTATACTTAGAGCACTATATCAACCTCCTTTACATAACATACAAGTCCAAATACATTTTTTCTCCAACTATTCTAATGTCTTCCTACTGTTTACTTTTCCCTTAAAAATTCATCCCTTGAATATATCCTTGTTAAACATAGTCGGAACTATGTTTGATATAAAGATCTATAAATATCTCCTTGTTCTCAAATCCTATCTCTACTAAGTAATTCATGTTAAATCAATTTGCTTCTTCTCTTAACCTAAAATATATTTGCTCCACAAATCTGGGACTAAGGCATATAATGCCATGCTAATCTTTTATTTCCTCTTCAGTGTTCATTTAATTTCTTTATTTGTATAAAAAGCAATTTGAAAAAAGCTCTGGTATTTGATCTTTCTGTTGGGGGGTATGTGAGGGTAATTTTTAGACTTCTTATAAACAGCATTATTCTTAACTTTTGTTCAAATTTTTCCCGATTCAACCAACAATAACCCTTTCATCTAAGAAACCTGGTCAGAAATACTGGTGGCTAAGATTCTCACTATGTTGGTTTTCCAAGTATGTTTTGCTTTTTCATACAAAGCAAAGTACATTTTGTTATGCATTAAGGTGATTATATACCAATGATAATATTTCATAGAGAAGCAGTATTTTGCAAGACCAACAAAAGTGAGGACAAAGTGTCAAATATTTGTCAAGAATATTTGATACAAAAAGCAATTTCAGTTTGGTAAGGGAGAAAACTATTGAGGAAGTTGGTTACATGCATGAGTTCTGAGGTCAAAATGAGCTTGGTTCAAAACATTATTTTGCCACTTATGAACTACTTGTGTTGGAATACAACTGATTGTCATAAATTCAGCAACTAAACTATCAACAAGGAAAAATAACAGGAGTTTCATTGGTAACGAGAAACTGGGTGGTCATGGTGTAACAAAATGAAAGCATCTATGTAAGGGCTTTGCAATGGGGTGTGGTAACTGGTGAGGAGTCAGGAGGGATTACCACGGTCATCATGGCCATCACCATCATTTTTTCATTGTGAAAATCCGCATCATTCCTACTGTGCTTGAGCTGAAATGCTGAAACACTATTTTCCAGTTTATTCATACCACACTAAAGTTAATTTAAAAAAAAAAAATTAAAGCTTTATGTATGACCCAGTCTGTGGTCCTTTTCATTCACCTGTACTTGTTGATTGAAGTGTTATTATACCTCTATCTCTATCCATATTCACATAGCTGTGTGTGCATAGTCAAGTTTGTTAGTTTTAGGTGACTTTATATTTCTATCATTCGATTTCTTCACTTGTATTTTCAGCTTTAATACAAGTGTGTGTGCAAATGTTCCATTATGAAAGTGGATTACTCTATGTCTCCTGTTTGAGCTGCGGATTTCCTTGAATTTTGTATTTTTGACCTCTAGGTAGTGAGACACTTCCTTTATTGAGTGCATGAAGATCTAAAGTTGAGGGATCTTCCTTGTTGATTGACCTTTGTATCACTGTGAAACCCTTCGCCTCCTCTATTCTTGGAAAATCTCAGGTTTGTTATTTTCTACTAGCCTTTATTTTAGCTCAGTAATCCTGTCTTCTCCTCTATAATTCTGCATTCCTGAATTATTAGGTTTAGCTCTTGTGCTTCAGAATTTTCTAACGTCCATCTGGTTCATTCTATCTGTCTCTCTTTATTTTAGGTTTTAGTATATTCTATCTTCCTGGTAAAATTCCCCAACTCTTTATTTTATAAAAATTAATGAATTCCTTTGCCATCCATCCTTTTGTTTCCTTGAACCCATTAAGCATTGTTACTTTAAAATCCCTGACTGCTATTTGCAATAAATACACGTGTGGGTGGCTCTGTTTCTTCTGTTTTCGCCTTGTTTCTGAGCTCATGTTCCTGTCTCTTGCTGTGCCTACTAATTTCTTATTGGGTGTTAGACTTCGCGTATGAAAATTATGAAGGCCAGATGAAGTTATATTGTCCTCCAGTAATAATTCAGCCATTGCTCTGTGATAAACTCCACATAGGACTTTTACCTTGATCTGATCAAAATATGACAGAGTTGAAGCTTATTCTACCACTTTATTGGCCAGTGGCACTTTTGCATCTAAGGCTTAACCTGCTCAGGCTTTCAGCTGTGAGGAAGGGTACAATCCACAGTATGGGCTATACTCTTTGTTTGCCAAGGAAAAAAAAAAAAAGAGAGAGAGACTGCCCAAAACTCCTTCTTTATTTTTCAAATGCTCTCTGCATACTCTTTGACTTCCCATTCCATGCAGTTTCAGAGGTTAGCAAATGTTTCCTCTGGAAACTAACACACGTTGTCAGTGTCAGGTCTCTGTTCCTCCTTTCTCAACTGGAATGAGATGTTTTTGTTGCCTACTTTTGTCTTTTATGCTCTGCTAGAGTTCCCAAATCTCTGTTTTCTGACTCTCAAAATGAGCTTTCTGCTGGGAAAAATCTTCCTTTGGGGTCAGAAATAGCAGATGGCTCTTGGTGTCAGGAATGGCCAGCAACCCCTGTACTGGCAGGTGAAGGATGACTCCAGACTTTGCTGTGGAAGAGAGGAGAAGGCAAGGGGGCTGGGGGCCAATGCTCAGAGACACAACCCTTGGCTTTTCTTTGCTCTGGAACTTTTGTAGGTCCTTCAGGATACTCACAAATGCTTATCACTGTTTCTCAGGCAGTGATGTTTGACAAGGGTTCTTACTGGAACTAGGAGGATCTGTTTTGGGGACAGATATGCTAATCTGCTTGTTCTAGGAGTCCTGCTAAACATAGCCTAAGGGACAATGCCTACCTCTCTTAGATCACAGGGCCTCTGTTTGGGCTAATCAAGCTTCCAGGAAGGCAGCTTCCCTGGGCATTCCAATGGCAAAGTGGTCATGCAGACCTCAGCATTCCAAAGGCCTCTACCCTTCTGTGAAACCTTCCCTGCCCCCCATAACAGCCTCTGTGTAACATTTTTGCAAGCTAGGTATTAATGGCTGAGTTCATGCTCTATGTTAAGCCCAACTTCTTGGCAAATAGAGCTTCAGAAAGTCCGTTTTCTCCAACATCAGAAATACTCCTCTCTGGAATCTTACAGCTTCAGAACATCTCTGAGGGCATTTTAATTTCTTCTTTACTTGTTCATCGGGTAAGCTTTTGCCTCTAGTTTCTCCTTCTTGCTCCTTTTGGGCTGCATTATAATTTGGATTTTATACACAAAGCGTTTTGAATTTTCCCCATTATTCCCTTTTTAATACAGTTTTGGGTATGCTTAGAAAACTGTGCCAATCACAAAATTTATATATGGTCTGTAATATATTTGAAATAGTTTGTGATGTCTATGTATATGAAAACTCCATGGGTCAGTTAAAATAATACCATATCCTGTGAAAAATCCTTCTGAAAAAATATACATTTTAAATTTAAACAATGCTATTCATTGTATAAAACTCAATATAAAATACTTCTCCCTAATGAGTAGGACATTCGGGCTTTTTATTTTTTTAAGGTTTTATTTATTTATTTGACAGAGAGAGAAATCACAAGTAGGCAGAGCAGCAGGCAGAGAGAGAGGGGAGCAGGCTCCCCACTGAGCAAAGAGCCTGATGCCAGGCTGAATCCCAGGACCCTGAGATCATGACCTGAGCTGAAAGCAGAGGCTTAACCCAATGACCCACCCAGGTGCTCTGATATTCAGGCTTTTTTATACTTGAATACATGTAGAATTATTTTAAGTACTATTAGATCATCTCATAAACGTTATTCTGCACAGTTTTTAGCTACTATTGTAATAACATAGGCAAGTTTGTAATGTACCGCTTTTGGGATTTTTCACTTTCAATACGCCCATGACAATGAATATTATAGAAGTACCATAATTCAGTTAACTTTTTCTCTCAATAAAGAGTTTTGGAAACACATTCATGATGTAATAAACGTTTATGCCCAATTACGTCTTTTCAGAGCTCTAAGTAATTTTGTTCTATGCATTAATAAAAATAGAATTGCAGTACAAATATAAATACCACACCTATTTTTTTAAAAGATTTTATTTGACAATGAGAGAGATCACAAATAGGCAGAGGCAGGCAGAGAAAGGGGCAAACAGTCTTCCTGCTGAGCAGGGAGCCCAATGCAGGGCTCCACCCCAGGACCCTCAGATCATGACCTGGGCCTAAGGCAGATGCTTAACTATCTGAGCCACCCAGCCTCCCCATATACAGACTAGTCTGTTATTTGCTGCAGTTTTATTCTGTTAAGTTGCTGAAAACACTGCATTAATAAACTCTGAAACACAGCATTACGTTGCTTTTGCTTTTGAGCCTCTGATCACATTTTCCATAACCAGTTTTACATAATCTGTGTATGCTTCTGTCTAAAGGCACATTTCAATATGTATTTCCTACAAATAATGAATTTCATGCACTATTTCATTGTAGTAAGACACTAGCTGAGCAGCATTTCCCATTTTCCTGGCCCTGGGTCGTGTATCTGTAGATTCCTTCAGATTTCACCCTACAACAGTTCCATCCACTACACTTTATTTAATCTGTCATTACCTCATGGATTCACAAATTTAGTCACTTTCCTCTCTTTGCCATAGTTTCATCACATACTCTCGATGCTACCTTAGCACTTGAAGCTAAGCCTCATACACAGATGGGTAAACCTCCTCGTGCTTTTTCTGAATGTGCAGCATTTTTGATGCATTAATATTGAACTCATGGACAACAAAGCTATGATCTAAAGGCAGCTTATCCGACACGCTTATTTCCTCTGTGAGATGGACCACAGCCTATGTATATGAGCCTGGACAGCACTTCCACAACATGCTTGGGGCCATCTTCAGCAGTTCCCGTCACCACCACCACCAACAAATGAAAAGAACAGAGTGTTAAATAGATCACAGAAAAGGATACTCATTTACACCTATTAGATATAAACCAGAAGGCAGAGCTTTGCCTTGTCCAACCGCAGCTGGGAACATGTGTGCTAGGCAACTCAAAGTTTTTGCTGCTCTGCAAAAACTTAGATGTCCACTGATGGTGACAGCACCGAGGTATTGCTTCTGAGGTTTCAAATACATTTTAACAAGTAGGTGAATTCACAAACAGAATCTGTAAATAATAAGGATTGACTACATGTGTGTGTATATGTACATATACATATAGACATATATATATAAATATATATATACATATACACAAATGTGCATAGTTAGATATATATCCATATACACATATATAATGCCTTAATAGCTACTTTCTCATTTTGCTATCAATTTAGTAACAATTTATTTAAATAAAGTACAAATCTGTAAACTCATACTCTCACACTCTCTCTTTCTTACTCAAATAAATAAATAAAAGCTAAAAAGAGTCACACTAATTTTCTAATAAAATATTAAAAGAAAAATTAAAGTTAACAAGCCAAATAATAATTTTCAAAATTGAAGTTTTCCCTGTTTGTTCAGATATTGATGGTGGAACTTCATTACCTGAAGGTACATGTGCAACAGTTTGCTTCCTCTCATCTCTGCGGCTTAACTGTAACTTGTCTCTGCTGGTAACTCTGCTGCCCAGTCATGGCTAGTACACAGCTGTCATTAGGAGACGAAATTTAAAGAAATAAAAAACATCTTGAGATTGCTACTATGTGTTTTATTTTTTATTTTGGGAGGTCAATATTTTTCAAAAGCAAGTACCCAAAAATTACATTTGCTTTTTATGATTAAATTGAATTTCCTAATTTTATCTATGAAGAGGATGAGACTTAGGAGTGAAATATGCATTGAAAGGATTCTCAAAACCACAATTCTATCCCCAACCTAGCTACCGATGTTTTACTTCTATCTCTGGGCCTTAGCAACCTCCCTTAAAAATAAAGAGGTTACTCAAACTGTCTTTAAAATTTCACATATGCTGACACCAAGATTGAAGTCAACTGACAGCTCTCATGAGCCCTGTAAACTATACAGATTTGGGGCACATGGTAGCATATGTAGAGATGTGAGAGTCGATTCTGTCAGTGTTCACCAAGTCTTTTGCACTCAACTATAATCTAACCTACCCATCCAGTATTCTATTAGGGAGTCAGAGTGGGCTTTCCTGGCACATTGGCTTAATTACAGTCAGAAGACGTGAGGTGTGAGTGACTTTGTGGGGGCCTAAGGAAGGTAGCCCCAATGTATGACAATAAGGATTATTTTGAATTGAAGTAATTTAAGAAACAGCCAGTACAAGAATACTGACTCTTCTTTGTCTCCAGAAAGCAGGAAATGCATCACCCTTGGGAAAGGTACCCTGTCTGCACCAAGAGGTAAAGAGACATCCTTATCATCCAAGGTAGGGAATGTAGGGCATGTAGGGCCAAAGGAGCCTATATAAATAAACCTTGTGAAGAAATAGAAAGATAAAAATAAATACAGGGGCTCCTGGGTGGCTCAGTGGGTTAAAGTTCTGCTTTCAGCTCAGGTCATGATCTCAGGGTCCTGGGATGGAGCCCGGCATTGGGCTCTCTGCTCAGTAGGAAGCCTGCTTCCTCCTCTCTCTCTCTGCCCTCCTGTCTGCCTGCTTGTGATCTCTGTCTGTCAAATAAGTAAGTAAGTAAGTAAGTAAGTAAGTAAATAAAGCTTGTAACTACTACTAACATATTACCTCAGCCCAGATTCTAGTCCAAATTACAATTCCTTACTAGTTGAAGCTCCTAAGCATAAGTTTTCTTTGTCCCGTCCATTCCTCACAGATAAATTATTCTTTGTCTAAAATGAACAAACACTTCCCGCTGGGGAGCCTGGGTGGCTCAGTCGGTTAAGTGTTCCACTGTTGGTTATCAGCTCAGGTCATGATCTCTTAGTCATGGGATCGAACCGTGCCTGGGGTTCTGTGCTCAGCACGGAGTCTGCATCAGATTCTCTCTCCTTCTCCTCCTGCTCTCTTTCTTTCTCTCAGATAAATACAATCTTAACACAAAAAAAAGCAAAACAAAACAAAGAACAACCCCACCCCACTTCATGCGTTGGTCATTTCTTAGGGTCTGAAGTTTACTACTGGGCCTCTATGTGCATGGGGTTAAATATTGTTTTTTTCCTGTTAGTCTGTCTCATGCCAATTTAATTTTTAGACCAGTTTAGGGGAACCTTGAAGGATAGAGTAAAATTTTCCTCTCAACAACCTTAACAGAGTCAACTTGCAGTAACTGATAATAATATGTAAAGGCTATTTATTTCATACATAGTAAATGGACTATTATACCAGTTACACAAGAAAATAAAATCACACTCTGAATTAGAAGTCAAAAAGCATGAATGGTACTGTAAACTTGGGAATTACCCAGGCAAGTGCTCATTGACACACTATGGAATGTAACTCACTTAGCTAACTAACATCATACTGAATTTTAAAATTAGGGAATGAGATCAGTAACATATCCTCTGCATATTTCTCTAGCTTTGGTGAAAACTAAATTGGAAAATGACTATTTTCTAAAGTATGCTTTTAATCTGTTAAATATCCCATATAAATGTATTATTTCTGCCACATGTTGTAATTCGTCATTCCTATTGCAAACACTCCCTTCCCTTCCTTAGAACACATTAACCTCCAGTATTCAGTTTGGTTTAGTGAACCATCTCTGGATCCTAATACGTATTTGTTGGGTTTTGACACTGTAGATGATGGGGTTCATCAAGGGTGGGAAAAGGATATAGATGTTGCCCATGAGGACATGGACCACAGGAGAGAGGTGCTTCCCAAAACGGTGCACCATAGTCAGACCAATGATTGGGATATAGAAAACTAGAACTGCACAGATGTGGGAGACACAGGTCTGCAAGGACTTGAATCGCTCCTCCCGGGATGCAATAGTCAATACTGAGTGCAGGATCAAGATGTAGGAGACCAGAATGAGCACTGCATCCAAAAATAGTGTGCAGATCACCAGAGCCAGGGCATAGAAGCTGTTGAAGCGGATGTCAGAGCAGGCGAGCCGAAGTAGGTCCTGGTGCAGGCAGAAAGAGTGGGAGAGGATGTGGGGGCGGCAGTAATCAAAGAACTTTAGGCGGACAATGGGAGCAGTGAGGAAAATCCTCCCTAAAATGGCCACACCAATACTGATGATTCTTGTATTGGTGAGAATGGATATATATCTCAGAGGTTTGCAGATTGCAGTGAAGCGATCAAAGGCCATGGCCAGTAGGACTCCAGACTCCATGCATGATAGGCCATGAACAAAGAAAGCTTGAGCAATGCACACATCCAGACCAATCTCCTGGTTGAGCCCCCACAGGATGCCCAGCACTGTGTGTACTGTGGACAGACCCATGCATAGGTCAGTGAGGGCCAGCATGGCCAGGAAGTAGAACATGGGCTGATGTAGGCTCGGCTCTGTCCGAATCACGTGCAGCACCAGGCAGTTCCCTGAGAGTACCATAGCATAGATACAGGAGAAAGGGATGGAGAGCCAAGGGTATTCCCGTTCCAGGCCAGGGAAACCCGCAAGGAGAAAGGTGGAGTTACTGACTTTGGAATCAGGTTGAACAGACATGAATCTATAAAAACAGAAACTTCTCAGAAAAAAAAAAAAAGTGTGTGTTTGTGTGTGTTTGTGTGTATGTGTATACATATATATATTTATGGAAAAACTTATTAAGAATCCTAAGTGTTTTCCACCCCTTAATATAAACTTAGAGGTAAAAGTCATAGAAAGAATGACTGGATTTGGCACAACTCATTTTATATAAGACAATGCTTTTTTACTGAAACTGCATTTGCTCTGAAACAAACTACATTATGCCTACATGTGAAATCTCCTTGTTATTAGGTCATTACCCTATCAGAGGAAGCCATGTCCATTCCACAATCTCACTGTCACTTTCTATTTCAATGCTATATACTATAAATAACAGAGAAAAAAAATGATTTCTGGCTTGTGACGGTATAATAATGAAGTTTAAGTATACCAAGTAGAAAAAGAAAACACATTTGAGTTTTTGCATTTGAAACCTGGTGAATTAAAAAAACAAAAAATAAAAAATAAACCTGGTATATTAAATTGCAAATCACTGCCACCGGCTATAAGATTAACCTCTGCCTGTTACATAAGACACTCAGTCACTTGGAGAATTCATTTCTCAGTCATGTTGTCCATTCTGACATCTTGTTTTTGCTGCCTTAAAAAAGAACAACTGTTACTCACAGTAGAGATGGTCGCGCCAATCTTGAAAAATGGATCTTGTTCTTCCTCCTTTTGTCCCAGTGGCAGAGACATTCTAGGAGAAGCAAAATTTATGCAGGTCTGGGAATCACTAGAGTAAAGCCTGAACCCCAGGAGGGGCTGAGAGTGAGTGATTACAGGGCTGTGTTCCTTTGGGGGAATGAAGGCAAACCCCAAGACAGTGTTTGTAGGGCAGACTCTCCACTCCACCAAATTCTGAATAGTCTCACAAGTGCACGTTTGCAATTACAATTCTCCTGTCCAGGGAGATTTGGAGTAAATGTCGGACAGAGAGGTCAAGAAATGTCTTGTTGCTTGCTCCCTCCCTAACGAGTCCTTACATGTTTTTTGAAGGGCAGCAGATATGTTCTATAGAAAACAGCCTATTGTTATTAACATAAATTTTATTTTATTTCCCTCCATTTCAGTTACAACTTTTCCCTCTTTTTTTGATAACATGACTTCAGTATTCAAAGACTTCATGTGCTGGCAAATAAAACATTCTTCAAAGCCAATAGTTTTGTGTAAGGTTGATAATCCTTATAAGCTGCTTGAAATCTGAGTCTCTACTTTGATAACAGCAATTACACCAAGCACTTTTTTTTTTAGCATTTAAATTGTGGTAGGAATTTTAGCATTATTTAATTCTCAGAATTAGAGTTCTTCTGTTATCTAATTAAATTTCTAGAATTACTGAACACACATATCTTTTATTTTAATGGCAGTAGATAAAGAATGTGCTTATAAAGCCAGGCTTTCTGGTTTGGAAACCCTTCTCCAACACCTGTGAGTACTCTGTCCCTGGGCAGGATACTTAGCCTCATCTAAAATGGGGATGATGACATTACTTCATAGGATTGTCCTGACAATTGAGTTAGATGAAATTGTAAAACATTTAGAATCACGAAAGACACAAAGCAAACACTTAATACAAGTAAATTGTAATTGTTTCCATTTCAGAGATGAAGAAACTGAGGTTAGAGTGGCACTCTTTAATATGTTCTCCATGAGCCACCAGGGCCTATTTTGTACTTGGAATGTGGCAAGCCAAATTGAGATGTTATGTAAGTACAAATTACAGAGTAGATGAAAGACTTAGCTGGGAAAGAATGGTTTAAAATGTCTCTTCAAAAATATTTATATTGACTACATATTGACATAATAATTAGATATAGTAGGCTAAATAAAACTTAACATGGGTTTTACCCACTCAGTTTTACTTAGAATATCTAAAACTACATAAGTGTCTCATCTTGGGCTGCTATGGTATGACACGTGGTTAGAGATATGTACTGGAAACTTTCTGAAGATCACATAGCTATGGCATTAATATTGTTCCAATTACTTAAATGTGAGTCTTTGGACCTAACTGCATAATCTTTCTGCCTTAGAAAACAATTCAAAATATTTATTGTTGGAAACGTTCAAGTCATCCAACCTGATCATTTTTTTTTCTTTTTTTTTTAAGTTTATTTATTTATTTGACAGACAGAAATCACAAGTAGGCAGAGAGGCAGGCAGAGAGAGAGGAGAGGCAGGCTCCCTGCTGAACAGAGAGCCCAATGTGGGGCTGGATCCCAGGACGCTGGGATCATGACCTGAGCCGAAGGCAGAGGCTTTACCCCACTTAGCCACCCAGATGCCCCATCCTGATCATTTTCAATGGGTGAAAAAAACCTCTATGAACACTATACTACAGAATCTCACTGTGGAGAGACTTTGATTTCCTTTAATGTTGTGGAATAAATATTTGAACTTCCCTCTGGTATAAATATTTAGAAATACTGGATACATTTAAGTAAAATCTTTTTTAATTTCCAGAAGCCAAGATGTAAAAGGTAAATGAAATCCACAGGAATATGTGCCACAAATCACATTGTTTGCTTACACTAACAGTATTAGCAATGCAGAAACTGTGGTTCATATTAACTACACAAGACTCATGTCCCCACACTCATTTCAGAAATATAGGAAAGATGTTGAAGATATTAGAACTGAGCTCCCATGGAGAACCAAAATGCTGAACGGATACAATTCAGAAAAATTAAGGGAAGAAAAGTTATCTTTTTCTCAGGAAAAAATGACAAAGGTTTTGGTAACAATATACCCAGAAATCATTCTTGACTTTTTTCATCCTTCTTTCATCCCCATTTCTTCTGTTTTCTGGCAATTTTGAGATAATATATAACCTGTGAGAAAAAAGAGACCCACAGGGGCAAAGCAAAGTACAGTTTAAACAGTGAATAGAGAGGGTTTCTTCCCTACATATTTAAAAGTTTTGGAATAAGACTCAAATAGACTTCATATTTGGTAGTAAAACATGCTATAATTAAAACCTATGCAATTAATCAAAATGTTATAAGAGGGAATTCTATAGCCATAAACGCCAACATTAAGAAACTAGTACTTCTAATAAACAATTTCACTTATCACCTCAAGAAACTAGAAACTGAACAAACTAAGCCCAAGGTGACAAAAGAAAGAAAAAAAGAAAGAACGAGCAAAGATCATAGCAGAAATAAATGAAATGGAGATGAAGAGTGCAGAAATGATCAATGAAACTAAGCTGTTTTTGTAAAAGATAAACAGAATTTACAAACTTTTAGCTAGACTATGAAGAACATGAGAGGAATCTCACGTGAATGAAATCAGAGATGAGAGATGAGACATTACTACTGATACCATAGAAACAAAAAATCATGAGCGTTTTCTACAGATTATTATAGACCAACAAGCTGGATAACCTAGAAGAAAAGGATAGATTCCCTAAAACATAAAAAACTTACAAAGATTGAATCGGGAGGAAATAGAAAATTTGAACAGACCAATGATGAGTAAGGACGTTGAATCAGTAATCCATCATTGCACACAGAAAAGCCCAGATCAGACGTGATGGTGAACTCTACTAAATATTTAAAAAAGAATTAATGCCAACCCTTCTCAAACTCTTTCAAAAGCTTGAAGAGGAAGGAACACCTCCAGACTCATTTTACGAGGCCAACATAACCCTAATACCAAACCTAGATTAATACACTACAAGAAAAGAAACTATAGACCAATAATCCTGATAAACACAGATGAAAAAATTCTTGATAAAATATTAGCACACTGAACACACAAAGCAGGAACAGTATATTAAAAAAAGCATACATCAAGATTCAGTGGGATTTATCCCTGGGGTGAAAGAATAAGTCAACATATGCAAATTAATAACTGTGATACCGCACATTAATATAATATATTATATTATAATTAATAATTAATATTATATATAATATTATATAATATTAATAATATTATCATTAATATAATAAAAGACAAAATCATCTCAGTAGAGGCAGAAAAAGCATTTGACAAAATATATCATCCTTTCATCATAAAAACTCTCAACATATTGAGTACAAAAGAAACATACCTCAACATAATAAAGGCCATATATGACAAACCCATGGCCAATATTATATTCAACAGCAAAAGTTTGAGTTTTTCTTCTAAGATCAGGAATAAGACAAGTGTGCCCATTCTCCCTACTTTTATTCTACATAATTGGAAATCCTAGACAGAGCAATCAGACAAGAATAGGCGGAAAAGTCATCCCAATAAGATATGATGAAGTAAAATTGTCTTTGTTGGCAGATATTATCTTATATAGAGAATATCCTGACGATGACACAAAAACAAAAGAAACAAACAGAAAAAAACCAGCTAGAATTAATCAATAAATTCAGTAAAGTTACAGGATATAAATCAACATGCGGAGAACAGTCACATTTCTATACACTAAAAGCAAAACATCTGAAAAAGAAATAAGGACATCAATCCATTTACAATAGCATAGAAACAATAAAATACTTAAAAATAAATTAACTGTGTGTTAGCTAATGTTATGGAGGTAATCATTTTGAAATATGTAAAATATCAAATCAACATATTGTGCACCTCAAATTTACACAATGCTATGAGTCCACTCTACCTCAATAAAGCCGACAGGAGCGGGAGAGAAGCTCTAATTGAGAAAATTAGTGATTGCTGAGAAGCAGTTGCTGACAAACACGGGAAAGTCTCCAGAGCAACAGAAGAAACAGAGTATCTACCTTGTGGTAGCTGGTGAGAGTTGAAAGCCTGGTTTGTGAAGCAAGGCAATGTGATAGAGGATCTTAAGCTCACTGATGATCTTGCAGAACGCACATAAAACTGATAAATGAGATATTCTTAGTGTAAATTTAAAGATTAGAGAGAACCCCTGAAACCTTTAAACCTCATGCTTTATGAAAGCAACAGGCATTGAAAAGTGATCCCAGTGAAATTGAAGACAGAGAGAGGAGTAGTTCAAAGCATGTGCCTTGAAGTCAGCCTGCAAGGATTTCAAATCTTCACTTACAGTGACTTTAGCAAGCTGCTTAATCTCTCTTGAACTCAATGTAGTCATCTATAACGAGGGCTCACAATAGCGCCCACTACGTAGGGTTTGTGTGGTATTATCTATTTTACAATTGAAGTATAACTAACACACAGTGTTATATTAGTTTCTGCAATAGTTTTTAATAGTTTTTAAACAGTGTTTGAACTTCAAATGGAGTATGTGTCTGTTAAATAAAACAAGTGCATTCCCCATGGCTAATTCCAGATTGCAGGCAGATGATGACTATTTTGATCATTCCCTTTGAAATGTGAAAAGAATATCTCTAGGGACATGCGGTCCATTCATATCCATATCCTTCCTGATGTTATATACTATGGCCCTCTAGCTCTCTCTTGGTGTAAGCACTTACAAAGATATGATCTACTTTCTTTGGAGCAGACAGAAACAAATGTATCTTGGAGTTTTTGCAATTGAGTTGAGACTTGAGCAGTAATTGGCAGATAGAAGAGAAAGATGGAATCACAGGTTGTATGAAGAGACAGACTGAACAGCATTCAAAAGATGAAGAGTAACTACTTTTTACAAATACTCTGAAAGATTAATAGACATCTGGAAAGTAAAAATTTATCATAATTGCTAGTTGGTTGAGAAAAGACAAAATCTATTTAGGATCACTTTTTCCTTCATCTACGCTCAGTGTTTTTCTAGGTAGAAATAAAACAAGATTCTTAAATGTGGAGAGGTACTTGGATAACAGATGTGAACAACAATAAATGTGACTTTTTAATTTAAAGAATTCTGTATTACATATGTACACCACTTTTGCTCGGATTGATCCTATATGAGAAAACAAGTTGTATGAAATTACCTAGCAAATGGACACCAGCGTTGACTCATAGAGAAAATACCTCACATCATCCATGCTTGCTTTTCCACCTTTTGGCACCAATTCCTCAACATTTCTCCTAACAGGCTTCCCTGGCCTGGAACGGGAATACCCTTGGCTCTCCATCCCTTTCTCCTGTATCTATGCTATGGTACTCTCAGGGAACTGCCTGGTGCTGCACGTGATTCGGACAGAGCCGAGCCTGCATCAGCCCATGTTCTACTTCCTGGCCATGCTGGCCTTCACTGACCTGTGCATGGGGCTGTCCACAGTGCGGACAGTGCTGGGGATCTTGTGGGGACTCAGTCAGGAAGTCAGCCTGGATGCCTGCATTGCCCAAACTTATTTCATCCATGGTCTGTCTCTCACAGAGTCTGGAGTCCTTCTGGCCATGGCTTTTGATCACTTTACAGCAATCTGTAATCCTCTGAGGTATACATCCATACTAACCAGTGCCAGAATCATTAAGATTGGGCTGGGAATTTTGGTTAGGAGTTTTGCATTCATCCTTGCTCCCATAATCCGCCTCAACTTTTTCCACTATTGCCGTTCCCACATCCTCTCCCACTCTTTCTGCCTGCACCAGGACTACTTCGGCTTGCCTGCTCTGACATCCGCTTCAACAGCTTCTATGCCCTGGCTCTGGTGATCTGCACACTGTTTTTGGATGCAGTGCTCATTCTGGTCTCCTACATCTTGATCCTGCACTCAGTATTGACTATTGCATCCCGGGAGGAGCGATTCAAGTCCTTGCAGACCTGTGTCTCCCACATCTGTGCAGTTCTAGTTTTCTATATCCCAATTATTGGTCTGACTATGGTGCACCGTTTTGGTAAACACCTGTCTCCTGTGATCCATGTCCTCATGGGCAACACCTACATCATCTTCCCACCCCTGATGAACCCTATCATCTACAGTGTGAAGACCAACAGATCTGTGGCAGGATTCAGAAGTGGTTCTCCATGAAGAGGGAGTGAAGCACTTTAGATTACAGAGATGCAAGTGGTTTACATGTAGAAAATTTCAGGCTGGGAGAGGGGAGGAAGTAAATTTATTTAATAAAGTTAAAAATAAGGCAATTAAAAACTAAGACTTATAGGATATGCCATTACTTGAAGGATTTGTAAGTATCAAAAATGGTAATCAAGGGGCACCTGTGTGGCTCAGTGTGTTATAGCCTCTGCCTTCGGCTCAGGTCATGATCCCAGGGTCCTGGGATCAAGCTCCGTATTGGGCTCTCTGCTCATCAGGGAGTCTGCTTCCCTTCCTGTATCTGTCTGCCTGCCTCTCTGCCTGCTTGTGATCTCTATCTGTCAAATAAATAAATAAAATCTTTAAAAAAAAATGGTAACCAACAGTAAAAAAAACCCAAGTTTGAAGCTCTAATAGTAGAGTCATTCGTCACATTTCATTATCATTTCTGAATATAAAAAGTAATATTCACAATTGTCCAGAGAAGTTTAACTTGAAAAGAATATCTACAAAGAAGCCATCCAAACACACAGTGTACATTCATCCCTGGAGGTACAATTTTATCACCACTTTCGATGGTTGCCTTGATCAACGTAGACATTACAGTTGGTTTCTAACGTTAAGTGATGTTTTCGGACTGGTTCGTAGTTTGATGCAGAGTCATTCCAAGGCATCATCACCCTTGTCTTCACATTAATTTGTCAACAGACAACTCTGTTTCCTGCTTCTCAGAAGAACTTCTATCACTTTTTTTACGTATCTCTAAATAACTACCAACCTGACAATCTTAATTTGAGTCTTACAGAAATTCATATCCTTTACTGTGTAGAATAAATGTTTCACTGATCTGCTTTATAGGAATTTCTTTTATCTTTTCTGAATTTGATAAATATCAGCAAGGCAAAAACTTTTCTTTTTTTGTAGGGGCCTTTCCTACTGATGGCAAAACCATGTTTACTTAATAATTAATGTGAGGTCAGATAACTAGCCACTTGGGAAAGTAATACAACTTAGTCTGTACTGGTAACTATGTAAAATTGTCATTCATGAGGACCTTTAAGAGAGAGGATACTGTTATGTTTTTTAATCTGTAGCAACAACTTACCTTCATCATTCTCATCCTAGTCACCAAATTAGGAAAAATACGCCTACGCATGGGCTAGATAGAGCTGATCTTTACTACTTTGTGGAACTCTGTCCATAAGCTTCTGAGAGCAAACTTGGTAAGTATTTCATCTCCTTATAAGATTCCTTTGGAGTCCTTATATTTTGGGAACTCAAGATTTGAGCAAATCATGAATGGTGCAATGGATTGAAAATAAAAATAACTTCCAATCTTCAAAGGTAATATGGCATTGGGTTTACAATATCACATTTGCCCTTTTTCCTACTTCTCATTAAAATACATCTAAATGTGTATCAAATGTAGATTTCACAACAACTCAAAAATAAGGAAAAATAGTTAAATGATTAAAAGTGTGTAAGTAATTTCCATAATGTAAATGAGGCTACATTGTAAACGAATCCGGTTTAAAACATATAATGGATTATTCATGCCTCTTTGTGAACTGAAAAGAATCACCAATCTGAATCTATTTAAGAAGTAATTTTTTTCCATTCAGTTTATAATCAAAGAGATGGAGTTTAAAACAGCAATGATTATGTTAAAAAAAAACAACAACAGATTTTTCATAGGGTTTTGTCCTAATTTTCTTTAAAGTATGGAAAAAGTCAAGAACTTTCACTATATGTTCATAATTTAATGTTATTTCTTTATTAGTCAATGAGATGAATTTAAAAATTAATTAAAATGTTCATATGAGATGGAAGAAAATAATGTTCATAGTGACTTCAAACTGACTCTAAATTTCTTTTCTAACAATTTGTTAAAATTATAAGTGTTAAGGGGTCTGGGTGTCTCCATGTCTCGGGGCGTTGAGTGTCCACCTCTCTTTCCACTCAGGTCATGATTTCTGGGTTTTGGGGTCAGGCTCCCTGCTGAAGATTCTCTCTTCTGCTCTCTGCCCCTCCCCCACCCCAGGGCGCAAGTGGGTGTCCCTTCTCTCTGTTCTCACTCACTCTCTCTCTAAAAAAAAAAAAAGGAAAAAAATCATTAAAACTCAGGTAGTGGTTGTAAGGGTATATACCTGAAATAGAAATATATTCCTACTGTACATAACTGTATCTGTTCTCCTAAAACATTTCCATAGTTTCACGACTAAACAAATAACAATATTTTTAACTTCACAAAATTTTTATAGTTTCTTAGAAAAGATTAAAAGAGAAATAAAAGAATTTAAAAACTACATTTCCAAGGGTGTTTGAGTGGCTCAGTTGGTTAAATCTCCAACTCGTCATTTTAGCCCAGATCATGATCTCAGGGTCCTGGATTGAGCCCTACATTAGACTCCCCTCTAAGTGGAGAGTCTGCTTGAAGATTCTTTCTCTTTCTCTTCCTCTGCCCCTTTGCCAGCTTTAGAGAGAGACGCTCTAAAATAAATAAAATCTTTTAAAAAGTACATTTCAAGTAAAGCTTGGGAGTAGTTTCTAAAATTAATAAAATACATATAAACCAACAATATTTTGTACAATAAGATATAAGAAAAAGGAACACCCACACCCATACATCTCAATATAACAGAATCTTAAGTACAGAACTAACAGTAGGTATATAGAAAAAATGAATACATTTAATGAATTTTTAGGGCCACTTAAATTCTTTCAGAAAATAGGGATTATTTAATAATCATTTATCAATTTTAGAGATAAATATATGCCTAATTTCTTTTTATTTCAAGTTTTTATTTAAATTTCAGTTAGCTAACATACAGTGCAACTTGAATTTCAGGTATAGATTTTAATGATTCATTACCCACATACAAACTGGGTCACACTATGCCCATCAACCATTTACTTCATCCCCCTGCCCTATACCTAATTTCTTAGCACAAATACAGTTGTTACAATATTCCAAAATTATTTATATTTATACCAATATCATACATATAAAACTAAAACTGTAAACTTAAGGAAAAACTGTTCTTTTAAAAAACATTTTTAAATAAGCTATTGGTTCCAGATATGGACAGAAAATGAGTTCATAAAATGAAAATCAGTCATTTGATACTAACACACATACACATATAGAGATACATAAAAACAGTAAGAAATATCAAACTCTTAAGCATTTGTAATTCAACACATGACAAAATTAGTTTACTCAGGCAAAATATATTGCAAATCAATATGATAAAAAAACAATATAAACCAATAAAAACAATATAGAATTTAAATTGTCAGTATGCCTGGGATGCTTAGTTGTTAAGCATCTGCCTTAGATTCAGGTATGATCCCAGGGTCCAGGGATTAAGCCCTGCATCAGGCTCCCTGCTTGGTGAGGAGTCTGCTTCTCTCTCTCCTACTCCCCTTCCTTGTGTTCCCTCTCTCTGTGTGACTCTATCAGATAAATAAATAAAATTTAAAAAAAGAAATTAAAATAGTCAATAAATACTAAAATATGTTCAATCTCATTTAAAATTAAATAATTACAAAATTTAGAATAAGAGGTCAAATACAACTTTGTATTTGGTATACAACTAGAAAAATAAAACACGGTTACCAGAATCCAGTGCTGCTGAGGTTGTTAAGATACAGAGACTTGCATATGCTTTAATATGAATGTAAGTTAGCAAAAGATTTTGGGGGATAAATATCACACATATGAACAGTGAAATCTCTTATTTAGGTTAGATGGGGAGTTGTTAAAATGTATAGTGTCCTGTAATTTGTATACCTTTGGAGGTCATTAGCTAATATTTATTAATGTTATAACAATAGTCAAGATGTACTCTTTATCTTAAAAGTTGCATATTAAATATTTCCCAAAACTTTAACTAAATATTTGAATTAAATAAACTCTAAAGCTCACTTTTTGTTTTCTTGAAGTTGTTCAATATTTCCATGATTGGAACATGAAGAGAACATGAACAGAAGAACAGAAAAAAAAAATCAGAATAAGGCTTTAGGACATTACAGAAACACTTTTAAACATCACTAAATCTTGGCTGAATGAATTTAACATTAAACATTCTCCATAGGATATCTCAAGAAAGTGAGCTTAACTTTAAGTTTAGGAGATAATTTGTGGAGAGATGACCAAACTTTTCTCTCTGAGCTCTAAAGTATCTAACACCGTAACTTTGGCAAATGGACACTGGTGAAAGGAATAGCTTTAAAAATAGAGACAAGATTTTCTGTCATGGTAAACACCACAGAGTATTTAGATTAGCTCACAGGCCTTTTGAGGCAAACTTTAATCCCTGTTTTCATTAGCTAAAGTTATGTCTCCATGTGAACTCTTTGGAGCAAGCTGGTTGTGGTCTAAATTACTATGAAGAAAAATTCTAGCTCCTTGAGGCTGGCAACATAATCTAGTAGAATTACATGATAACTTATGTGAAACCAAACTCAGATTTAATATTATGATCAAGACCAACTTCTTTCAGTTTGAGTCACAATTGTCACAGAACATCTTAATTTCCTAAAACCACGTATCATTTATTCAAAATGATGTTAGTACTATGGGCATAAAATTAGGCTATCACTTTTATTTCATAATAAAAATTCTTTATCTATCTATCTACCTATCTATTTATTATATTGCAAATAATCAAGTAGAAGTAGAAAAGGAATATTTGGAGGATGATGAAAGCAGAGATCAAGAAGACAAAAAAAAAAAAAAAATCCATTATGACAGTGGTTCCCAACCTGTGGGGTTCTGATTCCTAGAGAGCCGTGGACTTACTGTAAACAATGTATAAGTTCAAGCATTTATCAAGCATCTTTTGTAGATTACTCAAATAAAATTTTACATGTGTATATGTGTTTTTCAGATTATATAAATTCTATGATTAATAATGTGCAATTAATTCAATATTACTTTGTGACAACTATATTTTTCATAATGCATTTTTTCAATATTCAATTGCTAAAAGCAAAATTATCCTTATACAATTAGATAAAAAGCTTGCCCAAAACACGTCCTTTTACTTAAATAAGCTAGAAATTACTGCTTTATGCTACTGAAGTACATATGGTATATTTTCTTTTTTTTCTTCAAGTTTTTATTTAAATTCTAGTTAATTAACATATAGTGTAATATTGGTTTCAAGAGTAGAATTTAGTGACTCATTACTTACAGTACTCATGACAATAAATGTCCTTTTTAATACCCATCACCCTGTTACCCCATCCCCCCCCACCGCCCCTCCATCAATCTTCAGTTTGTTCTCTAGAGTTAAGAGTCTCTTACTGTTTGCCTACCTCTCTTTTTCTCCCTTCCTCCATGTCCATCTCTTTTGTTTCTTAAATTCTATAGATGAGTGAAATCATATAGTATTTATCTTTCTCTGACTGACTTGTTTTACTTAGCATAATACACTCTAGTTACATCTAAGTCATTGCAAAAATGGCAAGATTTCATTCTTTTTGATGTCTGAGTAATATTCCTCTCTCTTTCTCTCTCTCTCGCTCTGTGTGTGTGTGTGTTAATTATTCTTCTTTACCCATTCATCAGTTGATGGGCATTTGGGCTCTTTCCATAGTAGAGCTATTGTTGATGATGTTGCTATAAACACCAGGATGCATGTGTCCCTTTAAATCAGTATTTTTGTATCCTTTGGGTAAATATCTAGTAGCGCAATTGCTAGGTTGTAGGGTAGCTCTATTTTTAACTTCATGACGAACCTCCATACTGTCTTTCAGAATGGCTGCACTGGATTGCATTCTCACCAGTAGTATAAGAGGGTTCCCTTTTCTCCACATTCTTGTCAACATCTGCTGTTTCCTGTGTTGTTACTTTTACACTTTCCTACTGGTGTGAGGTGGTATCTCATCATGGTTTTGATTTGTATTTCCCTGATGATGAGTGATGAACATCTCCCCCATCCATCTGTTAGCCATCTGTATGTTTTCTTTGGAAAAATGTCTTTTCATGTCTTCTGCTCATTTTTCAACTGGATTATTTGTTTTTAGGGTATTGTGTGTGATATGTTCTTTATATATTTTGGATATTAACCCTTTATCAGATATGCCATTTACAAAGATCTTTTCCCATTCCATAGGTTGTTTTAGTTTTGTTGATTATTTTCTTGCACTAAAATTTACTAACATGGCCCAAGACCCATAATTTTTCATTTCAGGGAACATTCATATTATTCCCAGGAGGGATAACCAGAGCTGGATTGTTGGACAAGATGATATGGAAACGAATGTTGTGGAAAATATGAAAGATGATTACTTCTATGCAATTTCAGGGTCATTTTGAAGTTAATGGCACTGGCTTTCTAATAGAAAAGAGCAATAACAAGAAAGGGAAAGAAAGAATGAACTGTGTTCATTTTTAAGGAAAATGATAAAACTAGTGTTCAGAGGTTGAGATGGACCAGACTGGAAAAAGCCAAGAGTGAGACATCACTCAGAAACCAAGGGGGAAAGGAAGGAAGATGAGTGGCCAACACATAGGTACAGGGTTATGATTCTAGATTTTCAGAACTTAGGCAGGAAATGAGTCTAGAAAATAGATCTGTGGGATTAAAATCCAAGGGAAAAGGTGGGGAAAATGTTTAAAATGTTAAAATGTTAAAAAATATTAAACATGTTAAAAACAACAATTAAAAATGGGCAAAATTTGGATAACTTTACATCAATATGGAGGATTTTTTTTTTCCCCCTCATGGAGAATATTAACAGGTAAGACCAAGGCAGAAGCCATTGGCAGAATTTAGCATTAGTTTTAGGTTAGAATATGCAAAAAGCACCCTCTAGTCAACAAGAAAAACTCAAAATCAAGTTTTTAACTTTATGACGAACCTCCATACTGTCTGAGTAAAACCATACTGAATAAAAATAATCAATCAGTTAAATCAACTACTTTATGTGAGTGAAAAGGCACAAGTGTCTCTCCAGCATATGTTAGGACACTCAGTCACATTAGTAATAAAAGAAATGCAGTGTCTGAAATATATGAAAACTTGCAGCATCACTTATTTAACATTTTAGAAAATATCAAAGATTTAAAATCCAGAGCAGTCAGAAATATAACGTATGAATTACTGACAGGAGGATAGAGAATACACATGAATCTGTGAGTACGTATGAACCCCCATGAGCCTGGTGAGAAGAAATACAAAGTAACCACGTATGCACATTGGGTCACAGTAAAATGGCACAAGGGTAAATAATAATACAATGGAGATCTGGAAATAGCATGAATTACTATTTATTCAGGCCTTATTATTTCCTGAGCTCAATAGGAATCACCAGACGGTCTGTCTACACTAAACTCTTTCTCATTTATCTTCTTACAACATTCTCTGTGGGAAGATTAACAGTCCAGTGACATTGAGTACTATAGGTCTGTCTCTAAAAACAGTATTTCCCCAAATAGAAACAGATGAGCTTTATCCACAAACTCTGGGGAGTCACGGTGTTCTATGGATGCTCCAGTGTTATGTCTCTGTGTAATTCTGGCGTTTCTTGCTTACCTTCCATCTCCATGTCTCCTGTGGATATAGTCAAAGGACTTCTGGGCTTTCCTAAACCTGATGAGACCCTTGAACATCATAATATTACATTACAAGGCAGGCATGGCTACCATCTCGGTCCACAGAGGCCACAATGTCCCCAGAGTCACTGCTGTCATACATTTTAAGCATTCCCGAATAAGTGACTTTATCTGGACACTGCAACAGAAAACCATCATCAATGAAGATTTGTAGAGAAAAACAATTCATGTTATTATGTGAGGTATTATTATAGATCAATCAGATGGCAGTCAAGTTAGAAAAGACTGTCTCTAGGTAGAGAAATGACAATGCATCTTTATAAGAGACATGAATATTTGAGTAATGTGACTTGGTACTAGAGAAGGAAAGAAATATTCTCAGAGGTTAAAAACTGCACAATAAAATGAAATATATTTTTATTACCGGTATTTTAGAATTTGAAAAACAGAAAGGGTTGAAGTAAGACTAATCCTTGCAGCTGTGATTTCCCCCAGGAGTGCTCAACACATAGGAAATAATGTGGAAGAGCTGAAAAATAGAAGAAAAAGAAAGTGTCCTAGAGGAAGGTTTCCTGTCTCCTTTCAAAAGTCCTTCTAGCCAGACCAAGTATCAAATTGACCTAAGACAGAATAACAGGAAAAAAAACAAAAACAAACAAAACAGATCTAAGAGTGTGCATATAGAGAGTCCACACAGACATGGGAGTTCCAAATCTAGTGAGGTAAAACGAGGTCTATACGGCATCCTGAACTAAAAGAGAAGGTGGACTGCAGAGGGAAAAAATGCAGTTCAGAGGGTGGAAAGAAGAGCAGATGTTTGGTAATGAGATGTTTGCCCAACCGTATAGATGGTCACTGAGATTATCTCTGCTAATTACCCTTATTCTGGGAAAGACTCCCAATTTGGATTATTCAATGTACTTAAGGAGGGACAAAAGTTTCTCTTGAGCCAGTAGGGTTTTTTCTTTTTGCTTTTTTTTTTTAAAGATTTTATTTATTCATTTGACAGACAGAGATCACAAGCAGGCAGAGAGGCAGGCAGAGAGAGAGAGGAAGGGAAGCAGGCTCCCTGCTGAGCAGAGAGCCAGATGCGGCTCGATCACAGGACCCTGGGATCTTGACCTGAGCTGAGGGCAGAGGCTTTAACCCACTGAGCCACCCAGGTGCCCCAAGCCAGTAGGGTCTTGATAGCCTTCAGCTCAGAGTAACCTTCATGTTAAAGTGGGGCAGCCTATCCTTGATCCTTACAAAAACAAATGGAATAAGATACTTAGGTATGCTAATTAGTAAAAGTTTGAAGTGATGTTCCACAAAATCTGTTCATCTAGAGAGAAGGGATTAATAATGCTGGGTGTTACAGTATGGGAAAAGAATGTGAAATGCTATACCCGTGATGCAATTTTTTTTTAAAGATTTTATTTATTTATTTGACAGAGAGAGATCACAAGTAGGTGGAGAGGCAGGCAGAGAGAGAGAGAGGAGGAAGCAGGTGCCCTGACAAGCAGAGAGCCCGATGCAGGGTTTGATCGCAGGACCCTGAGATCATAACCTGAGCCGAAGGCAGAGGCTTAACCCTTAACCACTGAGCCACCCAGGCGCCCCCCGTGATGCAATTTTTTGGAATTCAGGTTTTCAAAGAAGCAACAGTTATAGATGATGATAAATGTGTGTGGGATGATGTAGAATGTAGTGAATTCATCTTTGGAGGCCAGTGAGTTAGAAAGGATCTAAATATACATATTTCAAAGTTATCTATTAATATAATAACAATGCAAGTGGAAATGTAAAGTACAAGCCACATGGCAAAGTTTTCAATGAATATGTGTGAGATCTACTAGTTATTTGTAGATGTCAAAGCTGCTGATGAAGAGTGTTTGAAGTGGGAGGTATGAAAGTGCAGTGAAATGAGAATTACCAGTGCAAGGAGAGAGGCTCCTGATCTCCAGATTATGACAATTTAAGAGAAGCATCTATGTAAGAAAGAGCTTTTCCTTTTTCCTTGCTTCTTTGCCTATCTTTTTTTTTTTTTTTAAGATGGAAAATGGGGTAAATTTTATGGGATGAAGCTGCAGCTGCAGATATGAGTTAAGTTTTCTGTCTTTTCTATGTCTTTTTTTTTTCTTTTTGGGAAAAATAAATTGGCTTTATCTTTCAAAATACACCGAAGTCTTTTCCTCAAGCCCCCCGCCCAATTCCAGAAAGTTTAAGGGGCTGAAAATATATGTACTTGGCACACATATATTGTTGCTCTCTACTATTTTAATATACTTGACTTCTTCCTTGAATGGTAGCAAAATTTGGAGTAATAATAGCTTCTGGAAAAATAGAAAGCCAAATATAGAATAACATATTATGTATTACCACATTCCTTTATGAACAGAAATAAGGATGGTTTGGACTTATGTCTGTCACTCAAAAACATAGTCATGAAATGCTGTTTTCCATGTCTCAAAATAATTCACTCTGTACCAATTTAGAATTCAGCACATAGCTGTCCTCTGGACATGATGTTACACTTCCACACTGTTGTTGCTTTTTGAAAAGAACCACAGTATTGATGAAAATTAAGAGAATGTAATCTTTGATTAAACTGGAGGAGGAATGTCTTTGTTGATGATGGGATATTTAGGGAGTCCAAAACCACCACCTTCCCCATTTGCCAACATAGAACATAAGGTGCTCTCTGGATTCAAAATCACCTTTATGCTATTGTAATATGACATTATCTGGCAGAAAGAGTATCTCAGTTAATATTAAATCACTGATAGTTTAGTTGCTTCCTCTGTATCAAAAAGTGAGCAAAATATAGGAGACACAGAGTCCTTAATATATGGTCTTTTTATTTCATGTCTCATACTGATAGTGGAGTACTTAGGACAAGTGAAGGAATAGCTTCCACAAGATGTAATATTTGTGATCATCAGTGTGTGTGAAAGATATGGGACTATTGCATAGGGAGGGGTCATCAATGGTTGAAGTAGACAACAGATGCTTTAGAGAATCAGAAAATGTTCATCAGGAATTAAAAAGATAGATAAAAGTTTATTAAGCCAATAAGGAAAAAATTAATCAAGTTCAAAGGTAGAGTCAGTTTAAAGTCATTAAAAAAAAGTAAATAAAACCATATAACATGATCCCAGAACTGCTAAAAGTTCTGGAGCACACTGAAGGGAAGTAGTAGCAAGTCTGGGAGCTTGAGAAAGGTAAGAAAATCTTGCAGAGTGAATTAACAATTTTAGTTCGAACAACAATGTTTTCAGTGATAAGATTTTAAGCAAAATAATCACATCTGATTTTTGAAAGCTGATAATGTGAGGAAGTGGAATTTATAAGAAAAAAAAGAAACAGGAGAGATAATTAGGAGGCTATGCCACAGACTACATGGGAGGGAATGCATATCAAAGCTACAGGAAACGGGGATGAATGACATATGCTGTATCTGATGGATATCAAATAATTAAATTCAGTAAGATGTAATGTCTGCTCAACTGTACTGTTAAAGCTATAAAGGGCATAGGGTCAAGGATAACTCTGAGATTTTTAGTTTAAATGACTGTGTGACTGACTGCTGTTGCCAGCAAATGAGATACAGGCAGATGGTAGGGGGAGCTTTGAGGCAAATAGCGAATATTGTGTGGGTATCTTGAAGTGAGATTATTTGAGACATGGTATAAACATGTTATATATAATAAAACCGATCACATAGAAAACATTGCATTCTCTCCTTGAACAATGCTCTCTCGAGTGGCAGATTGCCAGCAAGGGATTCTGCTAACTAACCCAGATGCAGGTAAAATTGCTAAAGTCCAGGTGGCAGAAGGAACATTGTATTTGTATGTTTCAGAAACAGATGCAAAAACAGAACTAACAGGAAGCCAGAGGGTGTAGGCAGGCTTTCTGACTTCCAGGGCAGTCTGTCTGCTAAATATAAGGTAATGAATGACATTATTGACTTCATTCAAAATAGGCTGCTCTTCTCTTTGAGTTGTTTCACTTATAGCTCCTTTTGTTACACATTCTAATGCCCTTAAGGGAGCCCGGTCCCTCTATAAACTGAAGCTACCTAAAATCTCTTAGTATTTCCTCTTTTTTTTTTTTTTTTTTTTTTAAGATTTTATGTACTTACTTGACAGAGAGAGTGCAAAGCTGGGGTTTGGTGGGAGCAGGGGCAGAGGAAAAGGGAGAAGCAGCAGGGTCAACCCAAGCCCACAATGAAATGGCTCCCCCTGGCCAACCAGGCCCTTACACTTACATTTTGTTCTTTGTAATTTTTTTTTTCTACCTAGAAATCACGTTTATGTTTCCAGGTGTATTATTTACTTGCCGCATACCTAGTTCTCTGACAACATCCTCTTGAATTTTTGGTTTTCCCAAAAGGAGAAAAAATTCATGGAACATGGAAAAAACCTGTAAAGGTATCAAGTAGTCTTTATATTAAACTTAAAAATCTTTTATAGTTTAGGTGTTCAATACTAGAAGTTTCTTGCCCCAAGTTCTTATGCTCCCATTTTTGAAAGATTTTTTTCTGCATGTAGAATCTCAGATTGTCAATTTTTTTCTTCAAATATATGGTTTTTTTATCTTCTGAAATTTATTGATTCTGATGAGAAAACAGCCATCATTTTTATTGCTGTTCCTTAAAATGAATGTTCCAATTACATTTATCATTGATTTTTGAAAGGGTCCGTAGACAAAAGGACGAGACTGATACAAAGCAAAAGTTAAGCAGGGCTTTATTTCGCGCCAGCACCAAAAACCGGATCCGAACGTTCGGGGTCGCCTTTCACAAAGGAAAGTGATGACCTTCTATTCTCATAGGCCAATTTTTATAGAGTAAAAGCCATATAATTGGGTTTGACCAATGAGAATGTAGCGCACAGAAAACATCATACAATTATGCTAGGTTACACACAGTCGGCCAATTGGATTACATTTTATCCCGTGATTGTCATCTAATTTAGCCTATGACCTTGGCTGAAATTGGCGCCTTTGTTTGGTGTCTGATAGGTGGGGCTCACACTCCTTGGCGGGTAATACGTGCGCTTCCCCTTGATTGGACATTTCTATCTGGCTGGACATGTCCTTGGCGGGTAGGGAGGTAATACGTGAGCTTTCCCTTGGTTGGACGTTTCCACCTGGCCGAACACATCCTTGTATCTGGACTCCGTTATCTCTGGTCAGCCTGACATATCCTGCTCCGTTATTGGGGCTATTTGGCCGTATTTTATTAGCCGGCTGTATTTCTAAGCGTTTTCCCTTTGGGGGAAGGGGCAGGTTCAATCTAAGTTCACTACCTATATATCAAGATGGCTATTCTATGAGGATGAAGCTAGTACTAAGTAGGCCCTTACAATTTTCAGTACTTTGATTATGATATGCCTAAGTGCGGCTTTCTTCATATTTTCCCCACTTTGGGGTTTGCTAAAATTACTGCTTGTTTGATATCTCTCATCAAGTATTATCTATATCTATATCTATATCTATATCTATATCTATATCATCTATATCTATATCTATATACCATTCTACCTGAGGTTATGGGACTCACATCCAATGCGGCAATCCCTAACCTAACTCTGGCCCTTTGTATTTGGGATAAAGTTTAAATTCTGAATTTTCCTGAAATATTTATAATGATTAACTCAAATTTGAATTTTCACTTTCTTATAAGGAAATACCTCAGATATTTACTCACATAGGTCCAGAGTAGCATATGCTTAAAAGGACAATATGCATATTATAAGCAAAAAGTTCTTCCCTCACAGATATTATATGGACATTCAAACAAAGAGGTATTGTCAGTAGGAATATTTATTAATATTTATTGAACTTTCATATCAGTTGAGTTTAGGAGCAAATATTGGGGACAATTACAAATTTTAAAAAAGCATGTTATGAAGACTGGGGTGTGCATTCCAGAATTATGATATTAGGAGGAAATTTGATCCTCAGAAGAGGGTTTGAGGGCCATTACTAGACCAAAAGGACCAGATCAGTGAAGGAACATGAGAAGATGCTTGTGGCACTCAGACCTGGGGGACTGGATGGAAGTTGTTTTGCTCTTCCTTACCATTAGGCAATGGTGGTTCAAAGCTAGGATCAAGGCCAGGATTCAGAGGAGGCAGAATACCAAATGAACTTGCATTATTCCCATTAGCAGAAAATGTGTGTTGATAACAATGTTTCAAATATCTGAAAGGATGAAGAAATAAAATTTTCCAAAAAAAAAAAAAAAATTCTGAGGGCAAGTAACTTCTTTACAACTTCCCCCCCATCGCTTAAAACGTTAAATTAACTTTCATGTAAATCTTTTTAAAAATTGTGTATGGTGGATGTGTGAGTGGCTCAGTTTGGTAATGAACTGCCTTCAGCTCAGGTCATGATCCTGGAGTCCTGGGATTGAGTCCTGCATAGGGCTCCCTGCACAGAAGGGAGTCTGCTCCTCCCTCTGACCTCCCCTTCTTGTGCTCTCTCTCTCATTCTCTCTCAAATAAATAAATAAAATCTTTAAAAAAGTTGTGTATGGTTACTTGATGAGATGTTGAATAAAGTTAACTTTCCTTGGATGGCGCCAAAAAAAAAAACAACAAAACAGTTTTTCCTTATTACTTGAAACAGTATACACTTATTCAAATTGGATGGACTGATAAATGTACTCATATAGGTACTTGTTTTAGAATTAAATAAAAAGTTGTGGAGATATAGCTGTAAGGTCCTGCCCCTCCCATAGGAACTGGCTGGTGGACCCCAGATGTAGGGGCGGGACAGGCTGGGTGGAGACGCCCAATCGGTGGGGCGTGCGTATATCCACTGGGGTGAATTGGGATTCAATTGGCCGCCTGTGTAGGGGCGGGGCTCAACCACTCCCATAAAGGTTGGTCTGCGAGGCTGTCGAGGGGAGAAGGAGAGCTGTCAGAGGAGAGAAGAAGGAGCAAAAGAAGGAGAGCCAGCAGGAGCAGCAGAAGAAGAGTCAGCAGGAGCAGAAGAAAAGCTGTAACAGCTCTTGTAAGAGCTATAAGCGCCGCCAGTAGTCTGGCTGCCGGTGGCCCCGAGCTGCCGGTGGTCCCGAGCCGCCCGTGGTCCAGAGGCCAGCAGTCCCGGCCACCAGCGGCCCTGAGCCGCCAGCAGCCCCAAGCCCCCAGCGGTCCAGATGCCAGCGGTCCTGACGCCAGTGGCCCTGAGCCGCCAGTGGTCCAGACGCCAGCGGTCCCGATGCCAGCGGTCCCGCACCACCAGTGCCCCGATGCCTGCAGCCCTGAGACGCCTGCGGCACCGAGACACCAGCGGCCCCGACGCCAGCGGCCCCGCCCACACACTGCAACCCTGGGCAGCAGCGCCGGGGGAAACGGCCTAGATGGCAGCAACCTCGCTGGGAACACTGAGCCGCTGCCTCGCCAGAGCTGTGTCATTCCGGGGAGCGGCTTCGTCTGGGAAGAGGCCTCCTCAGTGAGCGGCCCTGCAGGAGCAGCATCATCAGGGAAGAGGCTTCCTCCAGAGCGGCCTCACCGGAGCAGCCTTGTCTGGGGAGCAGCCTCGCCAGAGCAGCCTTGTCAGAGTGGTGTCATGGGGAGCAGAATCTGTGTCATCGGTGGTGTCCTCCCTGTCATCATCTCTGTCGTCATCGCCTCTTCTTGAGAGTGGCCCTGTCCGGGGAGCGACCTCACCAGCAGCGGCCTTCTTGGGAGTGGCCTCTTCTTGGGTAGCGACTCCAACCGGGGAGCGGCCTCATCTGCTGAGCAGCCTCGTCTGGAGAGGCCTTCTTGGGAGTGACCTTGTTGGAATCATCGTCATTGTCTTTTCGTAAGAGACAGCCCTGACCGGTCAGTTTGATTTTTGATACTTGGCGTGAAATAAAGCTTTGTTTGGTTTTTGCTTTATATCAGTCTCGTTCCTTTGATCACGGACCCTAACAATAGCCATTGGGGGAAAAAAAAAAAAACTGTTTTCTGGAGAATATTAATTTAAAACTCTGGCAGATTCATGTTTTTCTACTGTTTTCAGCTGATATTCCTCACTTTTGAGACATGCTTCTAATAACCTGTCCTTCTGATTATCTTTAAGATCTTTTCTGAAATAAGAAAGCATTTTCCATGGGTTTATTATTTTTAATGTTCACAAGAATTTTGGTTATATTTAAGCTGCTTGGATTTCTTATTCTCTTATTCTGCATTCCTGACTATTTGTCTGTAGACAACCATGTTGTTAAGATTATAATTGCCTTTTACATAACCTACAAATTATTATATATATGCATGCATGCACCCATGTGTTTGTGTATGCCTGCATGTATTTCTATACTTGATCGAGAATTCCCTGAGAGGAGTGGCCTTTGCCTTTCTTAAAGCAAAGTTGATGTCACACAATTCAGAAAACTCCTAGACACAAAGAAGCAGAAATTTTATCATGACCTGTATGCTTGGTAGATAAAAATGAAAGTGTAGACAAGAATAAGATTGAACAGAGAAGAGAAAATTTAAAAAGAACTTGATTCAAACTTTTTATTTGCAAATGAAGATCCTGAGGTTCATAATAGTGAAGTGATTGACCCAGCAGCTTCCAGAAGTTTCAGGGAAGAGTCAGCCCTTTAGATAGGCTATCTTAGTATGCCTGGAGTCTCCATATAGTGAATCAGTCTTTCTGTCAACCTGATTTTGGCCCATAGGGAACTAGCCTGTCTACTTTGCATCCAAGTTTGCAAACTTTCCAGTTTTAACATGGCAGACAATGCTACACATCACTATATCTCATCTTTTTTCCTGGTTGGTATTCCTGGTTTGCAAGCTTTTCACTGCTGGATTGGCATCCCTGTCTTCCTCCTGTTTGCCCTGGCCCTACGGGGGAATAGCGTAATCATCATCACCATCAAACTAGAATCAAGCCTCCACCAGCCTATGTATTTCTTCCTTTGTATGCTGGCAGTGAATGACATGGCTCTTGCCTCTTCCACAGCCCCCAAGATGCTTGGTATCTTCTGAATGGATGCACATTGGATTGACTTTGATTTGTGCCTTATACAGTTATATTGCATTCACACATTCTGCATAGTGGAGTCAGCCCTCTTGGTTACCATGGCATTTGACCGCTATGTAGCTATTTGTATCCCACTGTGTTATACAACCATCCTGACAACACCAATGGTCATTAAAATGGGTTTAGCTGGTATGACCCGAGCTATTTTTTATGGTTTTGCCCTGTCTTCTTCTTATTAAAAGGCTACCATATTACACTAAATATGCCATCAACCATGCCAACTGTGAACACATGGCTGTGGTGAAGTTGGCCAGTGCCAACACCTTCGTTAACAGAGTATATGGAATCTCTGTGGCCCTTTCAGTGATGGTGTTGGACCTAGGGCTCATAGCCACATCCTATATCAAAATCCTCCAGGCAGTCTTCCGGCTGTCTTCCCAGAATTCCTGCTCGAAGGCACTGGGCACCTGTGCTGCTCATGTCTGCACTGTACTTGTGTCCTACACTGCGCTGTTTAGTTTCCTAACTCACCACATTGGCAAGATGGTACCTCCAAGCATTCATATAATTTTTGCAAGTTTGTATCTTTTGGTGCCTCCCACAGTCAATCCTCTGGTGTATGGTGTCAAGACCAAGCAGATTCGTGAACAAGTGGTTAATCTCTTCTTCCAAACAAGAAGATTTCTGAAAACTAAAATACGTAAATTTCAGCCCAAATTAGTAAAACATGATTATTAAAAGTTATGGCTACCCTGATGAGTAACAGAAAGTAGTCTCCACCTGTTCTTTCTGGGTTCTCCTTATGCCTTGCAGCAGGAAGAGTTTATGCTGTCCAGTTACATAAAAAATTGTATTATATAAATTTATGTTTTCAGTTTACTGAAATGAACTCAAATCAAATCATATGTCATATGGAAAACATTTAATATTTTCACCAATTTTATAATTTTCTATGTATTTTATCTTATTTTTTAAAAATATTTATTTATTTATTTTTGAGAGAGTGCATACAAGCAGGAGGGGCAGAGGGAGAGGAAGAGAATCTCAAGCAGACTCTGTGTGAATGTGGAGCCTGAGAGGGGCCCTGATCGCATGACCCTGAGATCATGACCTGAACTGCAACCAAGAGTTGGACACTTAATTGACTGTGCTACCCAGGTGCCCCCATATATTTTAATATGGAATTATTTCAAAGTTATTTACATCACATCTCCAAATGTGAAATAACTAAACAAGTATTATCAGAATATAAAAACTCTCAGTTAATTTAGTCGGGGGGGGGGTGGGAATTAGTCTCTTTCTTTCAGTATAGTCAACACACTATGTTACATTAGTTTCAGATGAGCAACATAAATATCCAACATCCCTCTACATTATGTTGTGCTCTCAAGCATCGCATCTGCTGCACAGATACCATCTGTCACCATACAATGCTATTACGTCCTCATTGACCGTATTTCCTGTGCAGAAGCTTTTATTCCCATGCTGCATTCATTCCATACCTGGAAGCCTGTATCTCCCACTCTCCTTCACCCCTTTTGCCCATTGTCTCATCCTCGTTTCCACTGGCAACCACTGATTTGTGCTCTATTTATAGGTCTGATTCTGCCTTTTGTTCATTCATTTGGTTTGTTTTTTAGATTTACATGTGAGTGAAATCATATGGTATTTGTCCTTCTCAGTCTGGTCACTTTGATTCCCAAAAATACATTTACCAATTCATGATAACCAGAAGTTTTATTTTTATTAACTGATATATCTTTAAACAAACTTTAATTCTAGAATTCATTACCGAAAGTATGTATATATGAGCCATAACAGCAGCAAGCTTCCTGCAGCCTAGACTTCTGATAAGGGAAATAATGACCTTTTATGGCTCACAACATATTCTGGAATAATTACATGACGACTTGTCATAATCAAAACCAAGAGAAATTTCTTTTAACAAACCAATAATTGGACAAAACATTGTGATTCTTATTAATCCCCAATTTGTCCATACATGTATTCAATTTAACACTAACTCAGTGGGCTTAAAAAGTAAAAATTAACAGGGCTTTTGGCCTCTTTCATCACACAGGACATTTGCAATTATTCCTGGGTGGGATAACCTCACCTGATTGAACAACATTGTGTTGTGGTAAAGAGTACAGTCTTTCATCTGGATGTTTGGGTTTAAAATCTGGCACCACTGCTTTTTTATCGTGTGCCTTTGGGTATGTTCTTAGGCTGGTACAAGCTTCAACTCTAACATTTATAAAATAAGACATTATGAGAATTTAATTCAGAAGAGTAATAAAGGATTAAATGACTCATCATAAAATGTACTGGGCTAGTTTTTAGAACTTAGTATAATTGTAAACCAGTTAAGTGTTAATTTTAAACTGCTGATGATGAGAGATTATTTTCCAGATATCGTTGTCAATTATTAAATATGGGGAAACCACTAATACACATAAGTCTGTGTGTATGTAAGATGAAGAATACTTTAAAACAGGTAAAATAAAAATGAAGAAAAGAAGTATTAGGGGCACCTGGCTGGCTCAGTGGGTTAAAGCCTCTGCCTTCAGCTCAGGTCATGATCCCAGGTACTGGGATCGAGCCCTGCACTAGGTTCTCTGCTCAGCAGGGAGCCTGTTTCCTCCTCTTTCTCTCTGCCTGCCTCTCTGCCTACTTGTGATCTCTCTGTCAAATAAATAAATAAAATCTTAAAAAAAAAAAAGAAGTATTAAAAGCCTGAAAGCAAAATTATAAGTCTGAACAGAGGAAACCACAAATCTAGATCAATGACAAGGATAAGGTATTTGAAACAAATCTTCACATTTTGCAGTCTATCCCTCCATTCTGTCCAGGGTCCTAACCAGAATTCAAAGCTGACAATTACTGAATTCGAGTATTTAAATCCTGCAGTTACAAAGAAAAATAACTGAAAGTTGAAAATGACTACATAAACAGCAGAACTGAGGTGGCAGAAGAGAGAAGTAATCACATGAAGAGAGGTCAATTGAGATTATCCTCTTTGAGGAACAGAAACGGAAAAGAATGAAGAAAATGAACAAAGCCTTAAGGACCTATAGGATACCCAAAAGTATACTGACATATACTGATGGGAGTCGTTAAGAGAAGAGGAGAGAAAGAAAATTGTGGGGGGGATACTTTAAAAAGTAATAGCAGAAAATATCCCAAATTTAATGAAAAACATTAATCTCTATACCCAAGACCTTGACAAATGCTTTTAAGTATAAAAATAAAACACCAATAAGTGAGATAACCTCAAAGATATTCATATATAGACACATCATAGTTAAATTGACAAAAGTCAATTGAAGATAAAAAGAATCTTGAGGCTGAAAGGGGAGAATGAATCATTGCATTCATAGGATTCCCAATAAAATTTGTAGCTGGTCTCTCATCAGAAGCTATGGACAGCAGAAGGCATGGGCATATCATATAAATTTCTCTTAAGAACTCATCCTTGATGTATGTTATTTAGAGGTATATTGCTTAATTCCCAAATACTTTGGGGATTTGCTAGGTATCATTCTATTATTGGTATCAAGTGTAATTCCATTATTGTCTGAGAACATACTTTGTATGATTTCTATTATTTTAAATTAAAGTTTGCCTTATTTTCCATAATTTGATCTTATTTAATAGATCATATTGATTTGTATTTATATTCTGGTCCTACTTGATTTTTTAAAAAGATTTTATTTATTTATTTGTCAGAGAGAGAGAGAGCAAGCCCAAGCAAGGGGGAGCAGCAGGCAGAGGGAGAAATATGCTTCCTGCTGAGCTGGGAGGCTGATGAGGGACTAGATCCGAGGACCCTGGTATCATGACCTGAACCAAAGGCAGACACTTAACAGACTGAGCCACCCAGGTATCCCAAGGTCCTGCCTGATTTTATGCTTGCTTGATTTATCAATTCCTTTTTCAGGAATGGGTAACACTAGAAAAATTAAAATGTTATGCTCATTCAAAAGCTACACCTGGATGAATATAGTAGTTGTATGAATAATTGCCTAGTAATGGAAATAACCCAAATGTTCTTCAATGAGTGAATGGATAAACACATTGTACTAAATCCATACAATGTAATATAGTTGGATGTTTTCTAACATCATGATTACAGTGGAGGTTAAATGACTCTATACATATGTTAAATCCTATCATATTGTATGATGAAAGAAAAAAGTGAACTCTTCCTTATGATAATGAGTTTAATTAAAAATTTGTAGGTAGTGTAGGTAGGTTAAAAGTAAAAAAAGAAAATAGGAAAAATATCTTCTCCCATTCTGTCAGTTGTCTTTTGGTTTTGTTAACTGTTTCCTTTGCTGTGCAAAAGATTTTGATCTTGATAAAATCCCAATAGTTCATTTTTGCCCTTGCTTCCCTTGCCTTTGGCGATGTTCCTAGGAAGATGTTGCTACGGCTGAGGTCGAAGAGGTTGCTGCCTGTGTTCTCCTCAAGGATTTTGGTGGATTCCTTTCTCACATTGAGGTCCTTCTTCCATTTTGAGTCTATTTTCGTGTGTGGTGTAAGGAAATGATCCAATTTCATTTTTCTGCATGTGGCTGTCCAATTTTCCCAATACCATTTATTGAAGAGACTGTCTTTTTTCCATTGGACATTCTTTCCTGCTTTGTCAAAGATTAGTTGACCATAGAGTTGAGGGTCTATTTCTGGGCTCTCTATTCTGTTCCATTGATCTATGTGTCTGTTTTTGTGCCAGTACCATGCTCTCTTGATGATGACAGCTTTGTAATAGAGCTTGAAGTCCGGAATTGTGATGCCACCAAGGGCTCTTTATAAAAAAAGTAGAATTGATATATTAATACAGACAAATATACATCAAGACCAGGAGTATTACAAGAGATAGAGGAACAGTTTCTAATTATAAAGGTGACTATTCATCAATAAGGCATAACAATTATGCAAGTGCTTTTATCTAATAACTAATTTCAAAATTCATGAAACCAAACCACACAGAAATAAAGTTGGAAATAAAAAAAGCAACAATTACCAGCATCCTTTTCTCAGGAATTGATATAAGAAAACTAACAAAATGATTTTTTGAATAAAACTCTCCATCATTTTGATGTAACAGGGATTTAGAGAACATAATAATAAAAAATACATAAAGTATATTTGTTTCAAATTCAGTGCTCAAATACCAAATAGACAATTTGTCAATGTTATAAAGATACACAAAGAAATATGATGTGTAAGAATAGGACAAGAAGAAATTAAGTTGTCCTTTATGGATGATATGTTAATTTTCTTAGCAAAACCAGTTAGTGCATAGAAGAACACCTTCTAATTATTATTTTTGACATGAGATCAACTTAGATAATAATTTTCTGTTCAAGTACTATAGATTTTTAAATTACGATTAAATATAATATTCTATTTTAATAGAAAGAAATGTTATAAAGTATCTACAAACCAGCCAAAAATATTAAACACCTTTATGGATAATTTTTTATTTTGATTCAATTAACAGACATAGAAATGATCTGAGTGAATGAGTAAAATATTAGAATGTTCTCTTCTCAGTCACAAAATCAATGCAATACAAACCAATATTTCAGTTGCATTTTTTAGGAACTTGAAAACCAACTCTAAAGTTATATGAAAATTAAGTGTTCATAGATTGAACATTTACTTTTGAGAAGTAACAGCAAGAGCTCTCAAAGCATACTACTAAGGCATGGCAATGAAATGTCATATATAAGCACAAAAAGATAAATATAAACATAAAAATAACTAGAAAGTAAAGAAACATTCATTTATATACAGGAATTTAGTATACATTTAAGATGACACCACAAAATAATGGAAAATAACAAACATATTTTAGATGCTTCTGATAAAATGGGCTTATTTTTATAAAATAAATAAATAAAAGTAGACCTCTACCTTATGTCCTATAGAAAACATGGTGAAGTCCAAGCAAATGAAAGCCCAAAAGCTTAAGTTAAAGCTAGGAAGTTAGTAGAAGGTAATGCGGGAAGATAACAAATAAGTATATGAAAGACAAAAAAATTCCAAAAGCACAAGAACATACTGTGAAATTTTCATGACTTTTTGTCAAATGCAGGATTTTTGTAGCGCTAAGAACATCACAGACAAAGGTAAGAGATCAATTGGGAGAGGTGCTTGCAATGCCTTTGGCAAGACTTAGATAGGAAAATCTAATTCCTGCACAACTGCAAGAAAAATACAGAATCTCCAATAGAAAACTGAAGAGTAAAATCAGTTTACGGCAGAGAAAATGGGACATAAGACACTCTACATGTAAGTAGATGATCTTACTCTGGGTAAGGAGGGAGGTAGAAATTAAAAGGACCCTGAAACCCTCTTTATGCCTCTATATCAGATCAGAAGAACATAGCTTGAAATTATCAGAAACGTAAGGAAATAAGTATGATCATTTATTGCACAGCTGGAGGGATGATAGACAAGTTTAGTCACAGCAGAGAGCAATCCTGACTCATCAACTCTGAAGGACTGAATACACAAGGCTGTACATGCATGTGAGCACGTGTTAATAGGGGAGGAGAAATGCAAGGTGACCAATGTATGAGAATTGTGTCAGTAAAATCATACAAGAGAAAAAGGAAAACAATCAGAGATCATGCAATGCCCTGAGCTACCTTTACACTTTCAGACTATTAATCTTTTCCCAAGACATAGGTGCAAATTCAATGATAATCATACTGGAATTAAGGTTAACAATTTGCTTCTCTTAATTTTCAGATAGTTTTCCCACAGTAAATTGATTTTCTCTAACCCTTCTCACAGATTACTTCCGTGAATTGCATATTTGGTGGACATCTCAGCCATCTCATTCAACTGGGCATTGTGAGAGAGTCTCTCAAGACAGTATCCTCCAAAGGAGAAACACAGGAGTACTACCCACATACAAGCTCCGGGGAGTTTAATAGCTGTTCTAGAGAGACATTGTTACTGTTTTGTGCTCAGTCCTGGCCCAGTACTCTTTTCCTTTGTCCTCTTCTCTCCTAAAGGACCTATCCGTCTTTCATATAGAGGGGCCTCCTGAGCATCTAGATAGCCCATTATAAATCAACGGCAGCTATGACTCAACTACAGTCCTCACTGCTCCAATGGCAACCACAGTCATACTTTTTAACCAGCCCCGCATAGCATATTGACCTAGATGCTCCAATGGAAAATGAACATTTGAAGATTTTCAGAGAATAGTAGTTGCTTTTATTATCATCTGCAATATATTGTGGTTTGTGAGATGGAATTTAAGATAACGCAGGTGAAAGTAAAATGGGAAGGCATGATCTGTAAACATAAATGATGATACACCTTTATGAGACATAATGGATATTGAGTAATATGATTTGGTAGTAGAAGAGGAACCAAACAAAATCTTAAACACACACACACACACACACACACACACACACACACACAGACCCTGTTTATGGAAGAAGCTTGGAAATTTCTGCTATAGGGAAGTTTATGGTTATGTAACCTTTCTCTGGGAGATCAGAAGCCTTGGAAGCAAGATAAAAATCTGTGAAATTCTTAAGAAACTGAAGAGGAAGTACAGAAACATCCCATCTTTCTCTCAGAATCTACTGAAAGTTAAGATTCAGAAACTTCCTTTGGGAGTTCACACTGATGAACATGGTTGACATGAAAATAAATGCTTACAAAGTGTACAGTAAGAGCTCTAACAGAAACAAGGACTTCATGGTTGCTGACTGAAGTATTAGATATAAAGAGATTGAGGAGGTAAGGAAAATTCTGTGATTTCCTAATTTAATTTCTGGGTGGCCATTGTGGCCAGCATGTAAGATATAATCACATGGGGGAAGGATGGGAGAACTTACTGATTTTAGTGTGGGATATATTTGTGTTATTATTATAATACATTAATATGAAATAGATAATGCATTCAAAAGCACTGTATAAAAAATGTCGTGGTATTTGCCATGGTATTTGCCAAGGTATAGAGTCCTCTACTCTGATGTGGCAGATTCAGAAACAGGCAAAATGGGTTGACCCAGAAACAGGCAAAATGGCAAAGCCCATGGAGTCAGAAGGAATAGGGTACTTAACATGACTCAGAAACACCAGAGATGGTTGTGTTAATAGATACTCTGTCCTCCCAGACTGTCTGCCGAACATAATATAAAGAATAGCCTGATGGAAACAAATGGATTTTTTCAATATTTCTTTCAAACTAAGCCTGAGAGAAGATAGAGAAGACCTTCTAGGTAGAAGTGGAGATGATAACAAGCAGACTGCCATGTGGGGGGCATCCTCTGTAATTTCTTATGTGCCCTGCTCTAGGGCTCTCACAGAAAACTTTTGTTTAATGGGAAGTCACTGCTCTTATTTTCTCTTGGTATAGATTAAATATGTTGTTATTTTATAAATTAATTTACTGAAAACTAAAAGATGATCTTGAAGTATTTGCATATACCAAGAGCATTACCAAAAGTAATTACTCTTGTTTGCAGTCGTAAGTAATGTTTCCTAGTTAAAATGTATATGCCTATATTTCTAGGTAAATTAGTCTCTCGCATGTTTGGGACTCTCAGAAGAAGATACAAGAATGAAACTTGGCAAAACAAGTTTCCAAGTGGAAAACAATTATGTGAGGATCTCCAAGAGCAAAAGTTTAATACATACTTAAAAGACTTTCTTAGTTTGAATTTTTTATGTCCTGTATATTTTGTCTGAAGTTCTCTGTCTGGATTTACAGGCTTCATCCATATCTAATAATTTCTACAACTCTAGGTTTCTATATTGTGGCTGAAGTTTAAGCTCTGTTTTTTTTTCTGAAACATTTTATGACTCATTTGACATTTTTCAATTCCTTACAAAATACCTCAGATATTCATATAGTCCCAGTTGTAGTATGCTTAATAGTGGAATGCAGATTCCATAGCCAGAAAGTTTTTTTCCCTACACAGGTAGTATTTAGACCTTCATAAAAGGAAGCTTTGCCATTCAGAATATTTCTCATTAGATCATGAGCTTTCACATCAGTGGAGTTAGTGAACAGAAATTGAGATAAATTTAAGAAGCAGTAAATTTAAAAGAGTAAATTTAAGAAGAGTAGAGTGCATGTTCCAGAATTAAAATATTAGGTAGAAACTGGATGGTAGGAAGAAAAACAGATGAGTTATCAAAACTAAAGGATATGGTCAGAACAAGAGTCATACGAAAATATTTTTGCAGCTGAGTCAGGCTGAATTGTACCTGATTTGCTCTTCACTATCATTAGGCAGGTCTGGAGCCAGCCAGAGGTAGGGCTGAGTTTATAGCTGAGAGTGATGGCTTTGCAGAAAATAGTTTATTAACCACTAATCTGCTTATTTGTAGCAACTTTAAATCATTTACCAGCATAAAGAAATTAAAATCTTCCTCCTTTTCCCTGTTTATATGATTGTGTTATGCTGTCCACCTTCAGATCATCTGTTCTTTCTTCCACTTTCAGATCATCTTGAGCAATTCTTCTAAAATAGGAATAAATTTGTCTTTGATGATAAGGCACTTATTGTATTTAATTTTTATAAGCTTTGTTCTTCCCTATTGGGATAAGATCTTATTCTGAATTCCTGATTAGTTATGTTCTTTATGAATAACAGTATTATTAAAATAATGATTGCACTTTGAAATATTTGTTAATTATTGTGTGTATGTGTGTTTATTCACGTATATCTATACTTGATCTCAACGTCCTTGACAAGACTTAACTTTTTTTTTTTTTTTTTTTACTGTTTGTATCACAGAAACCAACACTGACTTTGACATAACCATGAGGTCATTTTATTACTAACTGATCCTCTAGTAGGAAATAAAAAAATAGAGTAGAATTAAATAAAATTCCAAAATTCAGGAAAAATTTTCTGAAATATGAACACAGTTTTCTCATTTGCAGATGAAGATTTGAGACTCAGAATAAAGTGGTTTACTGATGATTTCAAGCTTTAACCTTTCAGGTGCTAGCAGGATTACTCTGCCATCCTGTTTTCTGCCCAGAGGGGATTAGCCTGGTTACTTTATATCCAAGCTTGCAAACTTTCCAGTTTTAACATGGCAGACAATGCTACACACCACTACATCTCATCTTTTTTCCTGGTTGGTATTCCTGGTTTGCAAGCTTTTCATCGCTGGATTGGCATCCCTGTCTTCCTCCTGTTTGCCCTGGCCCTACTGGGGAACAGCGTAATCATCATCACCATCAAACTAGAACCAAGCCTCCACCAGCCTATGTATTTCTTCCTTTGTATGCTGGCAGTGAATGATATGGCTCTTGCCTCTTCCATAGCCCCCAAGTTGCTTGGTATCTTCTGGTTGGATGCTCACAGGTTTGATTTTAGTATCTGCCTAGCACAAATGTATTTTATCCACACATTCTGCATAGTGGAGTCAGCCCTCTTGGTTGCCATGGCGTTTGACCGCTATGTAGCTATTTGTATCCCACTACGTTATACAACCATCCTGACAACACCAATGATCATTAAAATGGGACTTGCTGGTACGACCCGAGCTGCCTTTATGGTTTTGCCCTGTCCTCTTCTTATTAAAAGGCTACCATATTACACTAAATATGTTATCAACCATGCCTACTGTGAACATATGGCTGTGGTGAAGTTGGCCAGTGCCAACACCCTCATTAACAGAGCATATGGAATCTCTGTGGCCCTTTCAGTGATGGTGTTGGACCTAGGGCTCATAACCACATCCTATATTAAAATCCTCCAGGCAGTCTTCCGGCTGTCTTCCCAGAATGCCCGCTCGAAGGCACTGGGCACCTGTGCTGCTCATGTCTGCACTATACTTGTGTCCTACACACCTGCGCTATTTAGTTTCCTAACTCACCGCATTGGCAAGAAGGTACCTCCAAGCATTCATATAATTTTTGCAAGTTTGTATCTTTTGGTGCCTCCCACAGTCAATCCTCTGGTGTATGGTGTCAAGACCAAGCAGATTCGTGACCGAGTGGTTAGTCTCTTCTTTCCAAACAAGAAGATTTCTGAAAACTAAAATACGTAAATAAAAACCCATATAGGCAGAATCTGTTTAATACAATTATGGTACATTCATAATAGTTGCAGCTTTGTCTCAAGATGATATTTCTCAATTCATTTATACCTCTCAGGAGGGATATGTGATGTTGTACATTTTTCTCTCTATTTTCGTTTTTTAATATTTCCTTTTCTTTCTCTTAGAAATAAGCTTCATGGGAAGCTTTCAATAAATATTTTCAATAATTGTTATTTATTTATTATTGACATTACTTTGTATTCTATATTTGTGGATAATATTTTATAATATTCACAAATGTGAAATAACTAAGATTATTATAATAATTTTAAAATTCTCAGTACATTGGACAATGTCATTTATAAACATGATTTTTTTCCCAATTCAATTGTTACCTGCACTGATTAAAAATTCCTGAGTAAAAGTCATTATTTTCAAGTTTCATTTTTCTTATTGTAATAGTTCTAATAATTGCTTAACACTCAAATAATGATCACTGTGGGTTTGGCTGTTTACTAATCTCTTTATATGTATTTACTCCTTTTGTTCACAAAACTATACTGTGATATAGATGGTATTATTATTCTCACTGTACCAAGTAGGAAACTGAGGCACAGAAAGTTTAAGTAAATGGCATAAAGGTAACTTGCCTAGCACAAAGCAATGCAGAATTGAACCCCGGAACTCTGGCTTTCAAAATATATGCTCCTTATAGTGCAATATTATCCACCAATGTGCTCACAATTACTTGCTTTATGATTATGGGAGCTTATTCCTCTAAACACTTTATTTTTTTATCCCCCACATCTTCCTTTCTTTTAGATATTGTGGTACATTTCTTCAGTTTTCTTAAAACTCCTTATAAGTGATAAATCTACTACAATATTTTGACAAGACCCCAAGCAAGAATTGCTTCTATTTTACCAGAGAAATGTCCAATCAGTATAGCCCGGTAACATTATAACTATGCTTTCCAGACTTAAGTAAAACGCTAAAAAAATCTCTGAAAATACTACTTTATCCACATGCCATTCCCCCCTCTTTTGCCTGCCTGCCTTCCTTCCTTCCTTCCTTCCTTCTTTTTCTTTTGTGAATATCAATTTGTTTTGGTCACATTCATTTAGTGCTAAAGTTGAAAATGATTCACTTCTTAATCTAATGTTAATTTTATTATGTAGGGAACACAGAATAAATTACATCGGGCATATCTGTAAAATGCTCTGTTCAAAATATTGTTTTACTTTAGATCACCATGGAATGAAAGGTTCATTGAATTGGAAACTGTTAGTTTTTGATCAGGACTGGTATTTATTTTGTGGACATTACATGAACATTCTGTGCTCTCGAATTAATTCCTCAAAAACTTTACATTTTTAGGTGTTTCATCTACAGCCACATTCTTATTTGTTAATGACTGTGCATGTATCTTATCAACATCTTTGTTTTATGTTGAAAATAATTGTGTTTCCTTATAATTATCATGTAGTTCTTCCATTTCTTCAATGAGTCTATATTGAGTGGGTTAATCAGATATTTTAGACTGGGTTTTGGGGGGAAACGTCATTTAATAGCTTCCCACCCATCACTAATAGCTGGATGAGTGTCATTTTTAACATTAGAAATCCTAACTTCATCATTGAGAAACATGGAAAATAATTTTTATACTTTATAGTGCTAAAGTCAGAATTCAATGAAACAATGGATGAAACATAATTATCACAATAGTCAACACAACCTTCCATACACACCAATGCTCACTGCCATAATAGCCATTGAAAATATTAAGATCAACTAATAAAGGTATTTTTCAAAATGTTTAAATAGAGTTCCCAACTGGGTATATCTCCTAGAGGGTCCTATTTATTTAATTCAACATACCCCAAAGTGGGCATTTTGCACTTATTCCCCCACACAAACTATCTTTAAAAAATGTATTTTTTTTTCTAAAAAAATTTCTTATCTCAGTGAAAAACATATCAAGTGACACAAAACAGTTAATGTCAGCAAGTGTTTAAGTGTCAAATATAGGCCAAAGATACACGAGAAATTAAATGGTAAAAAATTAATTAAGAAAGAGAAAATAAAATCCACCAGCCATCCCAGATAATATAAACAAACAAAAAAAAAGTATAATATATTTTAAAATGTGTAGATGATGGGGAGCTGGGTGGCTCCATTGGTTAAGCAAAAAGTTCAAAAGTTCCAAAAGTTCAGTATGAAAATGAAATTAAATGGAATTAAAATGGAGAAATCTGACAATTAAGGTCAATACACACAATGGATAAATTATGTTGATAATATGTACCTTTGGTATGTCATCAACATGGGACTTCAACAGCTATGATTTTCCTCCCCAAAGCACATAATTCCAATATAATCAATACAATGACATCAGATAAATTCCAATGGAAAAGATTCCTATGAAATACCTGAACCCTACTCTTCAATGTTTTGAAAGTCATTAGAAACAAGGGAAGTCTCAGAAAGGTATAGCCAAGAGCATCGTATAGAGACCTGAAAATTAAATGCAATGTGGCATCCAGGATGGGATCTTGGAAGGAAAAAAAAGGAAGTTATGTAAATTTTATTTGTGTCTTTAAGAAACATCCTCACTGAAAGATTAAAGAAAAATTTTCATTTACTAAGTCAGAAACAAGTCTTCATGTTTTCTGCCTTTTATACCATCTACTGATGAGTTGATTGTATATTCATAAAAGTTAAAATTGTTTACATAGACGACAGATTTTGTCTCCAAAGTAAAATCTAGAACTGTATATTTCAGCAGCACAAATGAACTTGAGAAAGCACAAAATCTGACCCCAAACTAGTATTTCTCAAAGTGAAATTTTATTATTTAAAAAGAGTTAAATGAGAAATCAAGATGCATCTTTAGAGGAGAAAATCTTGGACACTCGATCTCGAATCTGTTTGGTCTTTACCGCATACACAATAGGATTGAGCAAAGGAGGGACAAGCAGATAAAGGTTG
>NW_022631001.1:28169672-28183243 GCF_010015895.1 Lontra canadensis | reverse complement strand
AATTCCAATCCAGAACTGCACAGACTCCAATCCAGGGATCCCGATCAGTGTCAGCACTGAGGGCATGAAGACTGTCATTGAGATTGAATATTTTGGCTTAGAGCTGCCTGATTAATGCTTCAAGTTTTATATTGGTTTCTCTCTTCTATTTTTGTTCTCATCTAGATTTATTGAAATTTCTAGAAACAGAAATTGAATGTGTTTTTAAAAGGCATTTTGTCAATCATATGTGTTCATTGATGATGTAAGTCTAGAAATGCATATACAGGCTCCCAAAATTCTTTGTCTCTGTCTCTGGCTCTCTCTCTCTATGAAGGCAGACAAATACACAGGACAATTCAATATGCCTAGCAGACCCAGTCACACCTGATATTGTATGTGCATTTGTGCGCATTTATGAGTTACAAAATATTAGTTTGGATTAATACTAGGTTCAGAAATTTAAGATATTACATTTATCAATTTTGTTTTTACCCAAGAGGAATTCATAGGCATTTAGTCTGCAGTCAATACAAAGAGGGAAAAAAAAAAAAAAAAAAGGAACATTCACCATTCCAAGCAGTATTCTATACCATGGGAAAATAGGAAGTTACAAAGTTGTGACCTTGACTTTAAAGACAATCTGTTTGTGAAGATTCATTGCTATAATAAAAAGTTAAATATCTCTGTGCCTAAAAGGAAAACTTAGTACTATTAGGATGTAATTTATTGTCGACTTGATACATATATACAATGTAATCCCAATCAAATCAACACTCCATACAAAACTTGTGTATATGTACAAACTGTTCTTCAGTTAATATGCAAAGGCAAAATACCCAGAATAGCAACACACACTGAAGATGAACAAATTTGGAACAATGACACTACTGTACTCTAGAATTTAGCACAGCAGTGATCAATACAGTGTTGTAATGCAGAATAACCAAATCATTCAGTGGAAAAGAATTGAAAGCTCACAACTAGATACACATGTGTAAGATGTTAACACAGGAACAAAGGCAGTTTAATGGAGAAAGAAGGGTCTTTTCAACTAATGGTGCTAGAACAACTGCACATCCACATGCAAAAATAAATCGAAGTAGAAAACAGACCTTACACCTTTCACAGAAATTAACTCAGAACAGATCACAGTACTTCTAGATTGAAAATGTGAAACTCTACAAATTCTAAAAGGGAGAATGGAGTAAAATCTGGGAGACCTTGTCTCTGGCAGTAATCTTTTTATTAACATTAAAAGTTGGATCCATGAAAAAAGAAACTGATAAGCTGACCTAATTAAAATTGGAAAGCATCAGTTCTGTGAAAGACATTGTTAAGAGAATGAAAAGACAAAGCACAGACAGGTAGAAAATATTTGCAAAGCATATATTGGATAAAATTACTTTTTACTCCAAAATATACAAAGGACTCTTAAAACCCAATAAAAAAATTACCAAATTAAAAAACAAACTCAGGGTTGCTGGAGTGGAGCAGGGTGGGAGGGGTGGAGTGGTTAGGTGGTGGACAATGGAGAGGGTATGTGCTATGGTGAAGTCTGTGAATTGTGTAAAACTGATGAATCACAGTCCTGTACCCCCTGAAACAAATAATACATTGTATGTTAATACAAAAAAAATTTTTTTAATTATACACCCCCCCAAAAAAGGACTCAAACACCTAGCATTTCTTATATGATTCATTATTAGAACCTTTGGTTTTGGCCTCTCTGCTACCTTTTGTGCTATTAATTCATCAGCAGGAAAACATCTATGAAGTCAGTTTAAATTTTTACAAAATAATTTAAAGACTTAGATCTATAAAATGAATGCTTTAGAAACAGACATTGGAATGCTAATTCCACCCAATGTGGACTTCTACTTCTCACTTGTGTTGGATGACAATGTTCTTCTCACTTGTGTTGGATGACGATTCTTCTTTGGTAGGTTTTATAAGTATGTTGCATAAGTTTCATTTCAGAGACATCATGAAGTTCTGACTATAGATAAGATTTAAAAAAAAAAAAAAGTGGTCTAATTCCCCTAGTTCTTGAAGGGATTTTAAGAGCTATAAATCCAAAGATTTTGTTTGTTGGGTTTCTTGTTTTTTGTTTTGTTTGTTTGTTTGTTTGTTTGATTTGTTGCTTAATTCACCACTCATCCTGGCTGACTAAGGAACATGCCAACTTCCATAAGTATCTCTCTATCCTTAATTCCCATTAATTCCCCATACCCTCATGAAAGTTCTTAGTTTACTATCATTATATCTTCGATCATGCAAAGCCTTCGTTGTATAATACCATCCATGTGGGGCACCTGGGTGGCTCAGTGGACTAAAGCCTCTGCCTTCGGCTCAGGTCATGATCCCAGAGTCCGGGTATCGAGCCCCACATTGGGCTCGCTGCTCAGTGGGGAGCCTGCTTCCCTCCCTTTCTCTCTCTGCCTGCTTCTTTGCCTGCTTGTGATCTGTCAAATAAACAAATAAAATTAAAAAAAAAATCCACATAAGTCTTCCACCCTTCAATGCATCAATCCATTCTGTATTCCCCCAGGAAAATTCGTTAATCAATACAGTCCTTAAGTTCTTTTCTCTCTATCCACCTCATTCTTTACACATTTTCTTTCCTTTATATCTGCACTGATGTATCAGCCAACAAATTCTTTCCGAATTTTTTTGTCTTGGCAATGTATTGAATGCAACTTGTTGCATGAGATTATTGGCTTCAAAATAACATTCATCTAAATGTTCCAAATTTTAAAAAAAGTAAATCACTAAAAGGCACAGAATTCTTATATTTAGAGTATAGAAATAACAGGCTAAAGGAGACAAGTGTTCCTGTATCTGGATTTTTTTTTCTGTCCTGGCAGAAACACTAAATACTTATTATGTTTTAATAATTGTGAATGAGGAAAATAAGGTGTTTTGTTTTGCTGTTTTATTTTTAAATCTCCATGAGTAAAAGCTTTCAGTGATGTTTCGTATTATAGAACTTCACAGAACCATAACATAAACTTGGAATTACCCTGAAAATGTGTACAACAGACACTATTCATGTACAAGTTACTCATCAAAACTTTGTATTCTAATAAATACCTCTTTTTATTTTCAGTATATTGTGATCCATGTTGTTTATTTTTCTATCTTATTCAGGGCCACTATCCCCTCTTCCTAACTCAAATTCTTCCCTTGCTTTTTATTTATTGTATGACATATTAGCTACTCCTTGGTCATGTAATAAAACATCTTTGCTCCTTTAATTACCCACCAGTCTGTGTCTGAAAATCTCAAATTTTGATCAGTCTCTTCTGTTATTTTAACAGAGAAACTCAATAAAACTAGAGAAAATCTTAAAGAGTTGTCACAACATTTATGCAGCTCTGAATTCCCTGACTGATTTGTATATCCTTCTATGTCTAAATTCTACCTTTCTATTCAATTTCCACTCCTCTCTCTTTTTCTCTCTGCCATTAAATGTATTTATAATATACATATACACTTCTCACCTTCTTTTTTCTCCCATTTCTTATCCCAGCAGGAAGAGAACCTCTCCTTTTCTTCTGGTCAAATTTCCCTAGATACGTTTTGATTTTTTGTTGTTGCTTATTACCTTTCTCCTAAAATCTTGTATTGTAAGCATTTGCAATATTCTTTTTCTTTGCCTACTGACAAACTATTAAAGTTTTAATACATTTTGTTATACCAGAAGCGGGGACCTCCTCCTGTTAATATTCCCTCTCTCATTTTGTTTATATTCCTAACCGTCACATTAGTCACTATGACTTCTGGTTTTCTAATCAATTAAAGTGCATTTCAAACCACTGTAATAATGCTTACATGTACAACTCTAACCTCACTTGTCTGGAAAAAAAAATAAAAATGATCCTCTATTAACCAAACACGATAAACTTGGTAAAGACTCTACTGAATTGATACCTGTGCAGTGCTTAACATTATTTTCTCCTTAAAATACATATTTTGTTTCTATATTGTTTACCTTAATTTTTTTTTCTGCCATTTCAAAAATACCCTTCCTATGTTCCTTTGTCTGACTATACTGTTGATACCATAAATTCCACTGACAACTACATTCATCTTCATGGTTCTCCTTCTTATACTACATATCCTCTCCTGGCAATATTACCCAGTCCCACAGCTATATGGATCACTGAAAAAAGAAGAATTACATATTGCTTTTCCATAAATCTAATTTTGAACACAGAAGGCAAATATCAAACTGCCTTTTAAATAGTTCCACCATGGTGGAAAATAAATAAAACAAATTGAAAGTTTCTTTGAATTAAATTCACTTTTCTCATTGTTGTTGACAGGACCTTCCCCCCAATACCCCTGATTCCTGCTGACCCATAAACTAGGAAATACCTACCTTAAAATGTTTGGAAAGGTGATTCATACCTTTAATTCCAATTTGTCACTCACTTTGCCAACAGGTGAAGATGAAAGTGACTCATAAGATTGTTGAGATTAGAAAACATGTTAGGTGTCATTTTCTTTCTTTCTTTCTTTCTTTCTTTCTTTCTTTCTTTCTTTCTTTCACCTTTGGTGATCTTTCTCTAAGTCTCTTTTTTTCCTCTAAGACTTTGTCTGACTTTGTCTCTCTCTTCCTCTCATTTTTATTTTGATCTCTCCAGTACAGTCAAGAGCAGCATATTACTCTTCGTACTTCTAATGCCGCATAGTGGTTAAGCTCGTTGGTGACTGGCTGTGGCTGGATCAGAAATTCCCTCTGCTTCACTTATAAATAAGGGGGAAAACACTTTTTTGCCTGATATTCTAGTATTCTGATTTAATCTAGCTTCACCAACCATGAAAACCCATATATCTCATTTGCACAAAACAAGAGAGATTTTTATTATACAAATCTCAGAGGGGCATCTGGGTGGCTCAGATAGTTAAGTGTCTGCCTTTGGCTCAGGTCATGATCTCCGGGTTCTGGGGTTGAGTCCTATATGGGGTTCCCAGCTCAGGGGGAGTCTGCTTCTCCCTCTCCCTTTGCCTCTCCCCGTCCTTGTGCTCTCTCTGTCTCTCTCTCTCAAATAAATAAATAAAATCTTAAAAGAAAAAGACACCTATAAGGAGATATTATTGTCTGTAATTGTATAAATAAAAATATTTCATTTTCTCCCCTTCCAAAAAATAGCTAACTTACCATTCTTTCAAACTCAGTCATACATTTAGTGACTAAATGCTTAACATATAGGAGATGAACTTTAGTACATACTATTAAAGTGTTGTTTTCACTACCTTTAACTTAATCCAACTGCAAATTTATTGTCATAAGAAAATGTATATTAGAACTTTAAAAAACCACTTTAGTTTCTACAATTTTATTATACTTTTCTTTCATTATAATCCATTTTCCCTTAGATTTTCTCCTGTACCCAATATGTTTGTTACCTAACAAATAATTGTTTATTATTCAAGTCTGAGCTCAAGAATCAGCTCCCCTAGTTGCATCTCCTGTTTATCTTTTATTTATTTAATTTTTAAAAAAACTTTATTTTATTTTTTCAGCCTTCCAAGATTCATTGTTCATGCACCACACCCAGTGCTCCATGCAATACGTGCCCCCTTCATACCCACCACCAGACTCACCCATCCCCCCACTCCCCTCCCCTCCCAAACCCTCTGTTTGTTTCTCAGAGTCCACAGTCTCTCATGGTTCATTTTGCCCTCCGATTTCCCCAACTCCCTTCTCCTCTCCTTCTCCCAATGTCCTCCGTGTATCTCTTATTTTTAAGCAGAATTCCAAATTCTTCCTTTACATCCTGGATGCAAGACAATTACTAGTTACTGAGTGCACCCTTGGAAGAATAAATTAATTTAGCAGTTTACTTTCCCTGGACCTATTTAATATGAAAAAACACATCACATATAATGTGGGTGCAAATCTATGTGTTCTATTTCCAGAGGTATATCTGCATGGAGAAAGATTAGAAAACACAAAGAAACAGTTTAGGAAAAATATTAGGAATTTTATATGTAAGCTTTCTTTGTACTTCTGCATTATCTTTACCTATATACCTGAGGCAGGATGCATACTCCTTAATGAAAGATCTAAAGATATTCACTTTGGATAAGTGAAGAAAAGAAAGGCGAAAAATGTTCTGACACTCTATATCCTGGATCAAATCTGACAACTGAATTACTTATTTTCCTTTAACAATTTCCATTCAGAGTGTCTTCTTATGCACAATAACAAGGTGCAATTCCCCCATGCTCCCTCTGGGTCCTTTCTAAATATTTGTCTATTTAGATCTCAGAGGCACCTATGAGAACATTTACTCACGAGTTTAATTCTTCAGCCTTCTTATGTGCACTCACCTACTTATGAGGCATAGTTATAAACAGAGCAGTTATTTAAAAGATCACTTCCAGTGAAATATAATATTAGACTATGATGTAATTCTCCTGAGGAATGTGAGGAAGTGATTAGCTATATTCCCTGTGGTCAACTATGGAGATTTTATACACACACACACACACACACACACATTAGTATAAAGATGGGATATTAAAAAAATATCCCGGGGCGCCTGGGTTGCTCAGTGGGTTGGGGCTTCTGCCTCCAGCTTGGGTCATGGTCCTGGGGTCCTGGGATTGGGCCCCACATTGGGATTTCTGCTCAGCGGGGAGCCTGCTTCCCCCCTCTGCCTGCCTCTCTGCCTGCTTGTGATCTCTGTCTGTCAAATAAATAAAATAAAATCTTTAAAAAAAAAATTCCAAACTCCTTTGCCTCTAGTCCACGAATCTTAGTGATTTCTGTTCTTATCCCACAATATTTTTACAGAAGAAATCTCAGTCTTTGGTAGTCCTTGAAGTTAGTAACAAACAGGGCAAGAAATCCATCATATGACATAAAGGCTTTAAATGGATTCTAAAATTGAATATACCAATGATGGGAAGAAGTCAGAGACTATTCTAGGACATTTCCGGTATAGTCATTCATTCATATCCATTCATAAAGTTGAAAAAGACAAGTAGAAATAGTTTTTCCAATAATAGCTGATCATGTTGAGCTATCCATTTGAACACTTTTTTTTTTTTTTCACATGTAATTGTCCTTTTATTCAAGAAACCACCGTGGTCGTGACCAGTAGGCAGCTCTGAATATCTAGAATCAGCTACTCAGACTTTTACTTGAGTTGGCTTATAGAAGCTTCTTACTGTTAAAAAAAAAAAAAAAAGCATCTTACTGTTATTTTATCAGAAAACTGTTATTTTAGACAAAAAATGAATTAAACTGGTTCCTGATTCTTGCACTCTCTCCAATACATGTACTTACTATTTTATTTTTTAAGCCATTTATTTATTTATTTGTTTGCAAGAGAGAGAGAGAGACCATGCACAAGTGGGTATAGGATTAGAGGAAAAAGAGAGAGAGAATTTCAAGTAGACTCTGCGCTGAGTGTGGAGCCTAACATGGGGCTCGAATCACAACTAAGATCATGACCTGAACCTAAATCTAGATTAGGCCACTTAAGTGACAGAGCCACCCAGACACCCCATGTGTTTATTATTTTACCTAGAATATCCTCCAGTATTAAAATGTGGTTGATATAGATTTTGCTGTTTTAAACAAGAGTTGTTGACTTAGAGAGAGTACTTTGTGGTTTCTGAAGGAACGTTTCTTCATAAATGTACAATTATTATTGTTGTTGTCATTGTTGTTGTCGTTGTTATCATTATAAAATCAACCAAGCCATAAAGTTAGGTACTCTGCTGTTATAACTTTTTCTTACTAGAATTAATCTTACTGAACAGATAATGAATTTGCAATTCTCTTTCAGCCTTCCCAGTGTGAGAGAGGACATGGTATTTAGAATTTTCACAGCCATTTCCAGTACAGACTTAAGATACCTATACTTCCTATTACTCGTGACCATTTTTTGTAATGATTTCTTTGAGTGTTACTTCTCATATTTGTAAAGTGATAGCATAGGCCTCCATAATCTTGAAGCCCTTAGTCTGCCTTGCCTTAACTTTCCACAACTATATGTACTCACCAGAGAATTTCACATACAGAAAACCAAAAGAAGACCTTTGGTTCAGAAGTGTGGTGGAAGTCTTCATGAGAGGGTCTGGAACTTTTCTGCGTAAGTTTGATTAAATAGATTTTATATGTATGACATATATGTATATGCTTTATGAATTATGTCATGTATGCTTATATACAAAATATAGCATATATGTGTATATGTATATGTATACATATATGTATATATATCTTTCATTTAGTTTATAAATATCTTATTACTTTTTCCTAGTGTCCATAATTATTAATGTAAACTGAGGACAGTGCTCCAAATACGTGGACCACACACGTGCATATAATTATCTGAATGGAGTGAGGTGATTGGAGGATGAATACAAGAATAGTCTAAGACTGGAATTGCTCCTTTAATGATGTAAATATACCCATTTTATTTATTAAAGAGAATATATGATAAAACAAAAATTACAAAGTTTTAATCAGTCAAACTTGTTTAAGTCTTTCCTCATTTTGCATGACATTTAACACATTACTTAAATCTCTGGTGACATTTCTCTCCTTTATGGAAACGATAATTTTGGGAATTATTAAAACAATGCCAAGTGTATATGAAAGGACATATGGCATTATATGTGGAACATAAAGCACTAAATAAATGATAGCTTATATGTGTATGGAACTTAACACCTTTAATCAGTGGACACTTCTCATCTTTGGATATGTATTTAATACTCTGATTTAACATTTCCACAAAGGTTCCAGCAATTTCTAGATTATGATAAGCTTTTATAAATCTATGGATTTATAAAATCCATGGATCATCAAAAAGTCATATATGAACTCTTAAAATTTATTTTAATTTCAGACAAAATTATAATACTTTGCCATTTTTAAATATAAGACCAGTCAAAACCTATTCCTAAAATTCTTTTATATTTCTAGGTATGTTTTTCTCTCCTTAACCATACCAAGAAAAGCACTTTCCAAAAATCTTTGTCTTACCTTCCTTATGGTGCAATAAGAAATTAAAGATGTAGTTAAGGAGAATACTTTTGGAGGGTATTAAATTCTCCCCAATCACTTACATTAATATATTGTAAGTAAATTCAATTAAAAATATTAAGACTAATATTATGCTGTACTTAAGGCTTTTAAAATATTGAATATCATGTTTTTCATGGATCTAAAATTGATACTTATAATGCAGTCCCTTTTATTTTTACATATTTCAACACTCTATATTCTATTTGCCTAAATGATGTTACAAAAACAAAAATTAACTCATAAATTGCCAAGAGTATGTATTCTATAACTCTTGATGAGCATAGAATTCAGCTGAAGGAAATAAAATGTTTTGGTATTGTAAAAAACAGACTATAAGATATATGTCATTAGTATAACATGGACATCTAGGAATCTACTTTTTCTGTTAAATGTATATTGGTTAAAAGGGTATCCTTTATACTAGTTTTCCCCCCAAAGTAAATATGCTATTAAATGCTGCCATATTTTTATTTGGGATGGCTTATTTAACTAGAATGACATTTCTATATTACATAACAACTATACTTCACCCTAGACTTAACACTGTAGCAGAATACCCCCTAACACCTTATTTCTTTCCTTTGCCATCATACTAAACTACTAATTAGTAAAATATGAAAAATTCAGTTTATTAAATTTCCCTATTAAAATTATGCATCCTGCAGGTAATCAATATCATTGTAAATCGACCAATGTACTACTTAGTAAAGACCCACTGGACCTATAATCAATAACCTTCTCAGAGTATAATGCCAGACATTTGAGAAAATAAAACTTTAGGCGATGTGTTTGGTTAATCATTGCATTCAGATATAATTTTCTTTAAGTGAAAAATAACATAAAAATAAGACTTTGTGGAAGGAGCTGAGATGTCCTTCACCAGATGAATGGATAAAGAATATGAGGTTCCTATATGCAATGGGATATTACTCAGCCTTCAGAAGGGATGAATACCTATCATTTGCTTTGACATGGATGGAATTGAAGGGGATTATGCTAAGTGAAATAAGAGAGAAAGACAATTAACAGAGAAAGACAATTATCATATGGTTTCATTCATATTTAGAACATAAGGAATAGCATGGAGGACCGTAGGGGAAGAGATGGAAACCTGGATGGGAAGAAATCAGAGATAGAGACAAACCATGAGAGACTCTGGACTTGGAAACAAACTGAGGATCAGAGAAGGGAGGGGGCTAGGGGGATGGGGTAACTGAGTGATGGGTATTAAAGAGGGCATGTGTTGTGATGAATACTTACTGGGTGTTATATGCAACTAATGAATTATTGAACACTACATCAAAAATTAATGATGTACTCCATGTTGGCTAACTGAACATAATAATAAAAAAATAAAAACTTTGTAAATATATCTAAATGACATAAATAACAGTGCATTAATAAAAAGATTTTAAATGTAATCTAGAATTTGCAGGTGGGTGTCTTCTTAAAGTTCTCAGAGAAAGATAGAAAATTTAGTTGAAGAATCGGTGCAGTTGTCAGGAATAAAAAGATTAGTCCTAGAGGATTTGTTGTATTGTTTGAATACACTGTGAGGTTTGGGAGATGAGAGTTAAGATTTTGGAGCAAACTCTAGTGATGCACAACATCAACAGAACTCATGATCAGAGAGGTAGGGTGTTTGTATGAAACCTACAACATCAGGTTCTACACCATTGATGAACCATAGACAAATCAAATCTTTTCCTACCTTTAAAGCATTTACATTTAGTTGGAGCAGAAACATAATAGGCACAATGAAGGTTTATTACATTAAGGCTTTAAATCTAAAAAAATAAAATTAGTTCATATTCTGGACTCACGATCACTAGAATGGAATTCGACAAACACATAGATTGAGTGTTCTGCCTTGTGATGAAGGTATCTTTTAGGCTCACTGATTTTGATGAATCACTGCTCAAAGGCCATCTCAAAAGACAAAGTGCTAGAGCATACAACCACACGCACCAGAACACTCACGCAAATATAAACAGCCACATCCACATTACATAAATTGTATCTACATTTATTTTTCTCTATATATCAACCCATACTGACTCCCTTAAGGTTCACTCATGTTTTCTTTACTTTTTATTTTTATTATTCATTATAGAAAGAACAAGAGAGAGCATGAGCTGGGGATGAAGGGCAGAGGGAGAGGGAGAAGCAGACTCTCCAATGAGCAAGGAGCACAATGTGGGGCTCAATCCCAAGACCCTGAGAACAACACATGAGCAGAAGGCAGAGGCTTAAGTAACTGAGCCACCCAGGCACCCCGAGGTTCACTGAGGTTTTCAATAGAAATCCCAAACTACAGATTTAATTCTACTTTTTTTTAATAGTTTTTTTTTTTCTTTTAAGTAGGCTCCATGTCCAGTGTGGACCCCATGCGGGGCTTGAACTCATGACCCTGAGGTCAAGACCTGAGCTGAGATCAAGAGTGAGACACATAACTGACTGAGCCACACAAGTGCCCCTTTAATTTTGTCCTTTTTGATATTGTAATTTCCACCCAAGGTGAGGGACAGACCTCCTATGAATCTCAGTTTTCATGTCCATCATCTCTAACATGGATTAAACAGTTTATGGGGTTCATATAAGAATGCAACTAGATTTTGAATGGAATTTTATTATTCCATTTATTCAGTAAAATTTTATTTTGTATGCATCATGTCAGCACCATACTAGGCGTTAGAGATATGAAGATAAATTACACCCATTTTTCCTAGATTGTGTTAACAGCTGCCAAGTAGATATCTGAACTGGGGAGATTCATTTTGTAAATTAAACATTAACATAAGGAGATTTTATGACTGTGTTTCTCCCCCTAAACCATCCTTCAAAAGTCCTTATGTCAGTGAATACCACGCTTAGTCAATGAAATCAGTAAAAGTCAGTCCAAGTCATTGAGTATTAATTAAGTGTCACATATATGACAAAAGGTTAATTGATGCTACATGATAAATATTAAGTTATTAGACATCCAGTGTAATACTCAAAACGATAGATACATTTTTATATAGTATGGATTGAACTGCACAGACTGCTATGGATTACAAAGAATAACACTGAACCCAAAAGGAAATCTCAATTAAGTCATCCTGAGAAAGATATAAAAAATGTTGGACTTAATCCTACAGAAGGAAGATTCTGCCAATATAGGAATCAGAGACAGAGGCTCCAGGGAGAGGATATACCACAATGAGTGTGAAGGGTAAAAGTAACAGAAATGGATGTATCTCTTGAAGAGAATAGTGTCTTAAAAGGAAGAAAATAAATGTCCAATTGCAAAAATTCTGACTTTGGCACTATACAGATTACTGATCATCTCTGCAATTAAAGAGAAGTGTAATGTTAATGGTAAAAATCCCAAACAATTTGGTGTGCAGCAGATGACTAGTTCTCCATGTGAAAAATTTACTCCAAAGTCCAAACACATAAATATAATGAAACTGTTAGTTTTTGCCCTCATAGAATCTGACACTATACTTCATCAACCACACAGAATGTGAATGTCAGGTTTATGTGAAAAAACATGATACAAAAATACACTAACGAGGAGGTAGTAGATAGAATGAGAGAGAAGGTCCAAATCCATGTTCCATATTGTTGTATCATTAAGCCATAGTCATGAATCTCCCTACATAGTTGTTGTTATCAGCCTGCACCTGACTTTTACATTTAAATTTTTTATTTGATGTATCTATAAAGTTACAAAACTTGCTATTTAAAATATTATTTTACTTCTTTGTAGGGTCTTACAACAAAATAAGTGAGTATGCTCACTGCTAATCATTCCATATTTATTTCATTTGTCCTCCATTTAAATTTCTCTATTAGAATTTAATTTACATTAAGAAATTTATTATATATCCCCTATAATAGTCTATGTGAAATATTTTGTGGGGAAAGAAGAAACTATGATTACATTTTGATGCACAAATTAAAAATCTCAATCTCCACTTAATGCTTAATTCATGATCACTTAGTAAAGAATTTTGGGATGATGAAGTGTGATCATAAATGATAGCAGGTAAATGACAGAATTAGTTTCATATACACTAGAATTATAATATATTGAATTTCTTGTGTAGTAGGAAAAATGTCACTTGATGTTTTTAAACAGAGGCCAAAATATTAACATTTAATTGATTTAAGAAATATTTGTCTTAGTGACAAAGAGCTGATTGAGCTTCAAAAATTTATTCATGATTTTTGTCATCTATGTCATGTGTGGACTAGATATGATGAGCTCTGCCTGTCTCAACTAACTTTGTTCCAAAACAAGTGAAAATTTTAAAATGAGTCAGAACGTTACTGTCTTGAATGAAAAACTATAACTACATATTCTTTTACACAATGAACTTGAGAAGGCCTAAACTTCCACCAAGAACATCTTTTTCACTATTTTGTGGCTGTTGCTGTTGCTATTTGATATAAAATGAGAGAAAAATCAAGATGGATCCTTAGAGTAGAAAATCTTGGACATCCGATCTCGAATCTGTTTGGTCTTTACCCCATACACAATAGGATTGAG